>NW_019174311.1:578605-640692 GCF_002260705.1 Seriola dumerili | reverse complement strand
ATTTGGTCTCTTGAATGATTGAGTCCCAACACAATACTTGTCAACAATTATAACTTTCGCTGTGAAGACAGAATTTACATGATTAATATATGTGTTTCACTCTCCACTTATGGGTTNACTGCTCCTCACACCACAACTATTTTCTCCTTTACCTTGCCTATGCTACCACAAACAACATTATCAACTCGGACAAAACACACTAGCAGATTCAGCAAACAAACTCCCCTAACCAGTTGGAGAAAGTGGCGGCCATTTTGAATGAGGGAGGTAGAGTCAAGGAGAGATGCCTTTTTCTAAGCTAAACTCTCCCCCACCGGATTGGGCTGTGCTCTACCTCCCCCTACTCCCCCACTCTCCAACAACTCACCTAAAACAAACAAACTCACCTAGACAGTCAAAGACACACTACAAACCAATTCAAAGCAAGCAAAGCTCTTTTCCTTGGGACCTGCTCTACTCCACACCGGTTTGCCTGGGCCAAGCCCCAAGCCTCCCCGGCCTATTTGGACATTACCCACAATCTCTGTATGCCTGAGCGTTGCTTCTGCCTCCTGCACTGCCATTCTTGGATTCCACTTTCTCCCCTTGATTGGGTTTGGAACCACCTTACTGACTACCACATCTTTACTCCCAGATAACAGGAGCTCTGTCCTAACCTTAGTACATTTAAACTCCTCCACTAGACTAGTTACTGGGAGCTGAAGTATGCCTTTCCCATACAGTGCCACTGTACTTAAACATCTAGGAACACCTAGCCACTTCCTAATGTAAAAGCTAACTAATCTTTCCATTTTTTCTGCAGCAGATAATGGAATCTCATATACGGACAGTGGCCACATCAGTCTGGGAAATAACCCGAACTGCAGACACCACAACTTCAACTTTCCTGGAAGCCCTGATTTATCTATTCTATCCAGTCCCTCAGCAACATCTTTGCGAAACTGCACTACCTGTTCTCCGTCATTCAAGTCTGCCTTGTACCACCTACCTAGACTTTTTACTGATTTTTCCCTAATTATTGGAATTTCCTCTTCGTCTATTACAAACTTCCTATCACTTAGCTTCCCTCTACTCATTGAGATACTTCTAGACTTACTAGGCTTAATTTTCATACTAGCCCACTTTAAGTTTTTAATAAGTCTCTCAAGTACTCTTTTCATACATGGCACCGTTGTTGTTATCAACGTCATGTCATACATGTAGGTGTAAGGCGCATCCCATCCTGCCGCCTCTCTCCACCTACAACCCACTTAGAAGCTCTAATGATTACCTCCATCGCAATTGTGAATGCCAATGGAGAAATCGTGCACCCTGCCATAATGCCTATTTCTAGCCTCTGCCACCCTGTCGTAAAGCCTGCTGTACTTAAGCATAGTCTAATGTCTTGGAAATACGACCTTACTAACTTAAGCACTACTCTCTAAAATAATCAAATGCAAATAATCAAAGAATTAGACTGTGATCTACCAGGAATCTACCCTCATACATACTACTCTTTCTCCCAGAGGATTCATGTTTGATGAAGTTGAAATCATTTTTAATGACATTAGTGTAGGCAGTCTTTATTTTTTAAGTGTCATATATAATATGTTTTTTTGAGAAGCCCTTTTAAAAAACAGTTGTTCTGATGTGAACTACTGACACAAGTGATGCCAGTCAAAATGTAGACAACTTCAGAAAAGGCGTGCACACTTGTTGCTCTCCCTTTTTTCAGTAAAATGTTCCATACTGAAATTTCAGCATATCAAATCATAAATATTCATATATATTATTATATTATTGGTTAGAACAGAAATAGTTTTGCTTCTACTGCTTTAATACAGGCATCAAGTAAGATTTGATGGGAGGCCTGCTGAAGAATAGGCCTAATAGAAGTAAATGTAAAATGTGAATAGGCCTGTTGTAAGTAGATGTAAAATGTGATTTTATTGTATAGTTTGATCTTAAAGGCACATTAACAGTTTGGGATTCATACAAGCTCTTTCTAGGGCTGTTATCAGCTCTGGTTGGAGGGTGACAGATTCTCCTCTGGCTGAAACCATCAAGAACACATAGGGCCTGATTTACTAAGATCCCAAATAAAGAGCGCTAAATTGCGTGCGCACACGGATAGATTGCGCGCGCTGCCTGTTTGGGCTTTGCGAGTGATTTACTTAGATTAACAGCGCAATTGACTACAGGCGCAAAAGTGATCGAGCCGGCCCTATTTAAATGAGGATTTTGCGTGAGTTAAGGGTGTTCACCGTGGCGAATGCAAATGAGCAGATCCAATTGGACCGGAATTGGAGGTGCTGGTACAAGAGGCAAACAAGCACATTTCTGAGTTATAGCAAAGGAATTTAACCGTTATTAGGAGGAACGCAATATGGGAGGCAATCTGTGACAAGGTTAATGCTGTGGGGAAAACCAAAAGAACACCGGATGAAATGAAGAAAAGGTGGCAAGACATTCGTAGAAGAACAAAGGAAAAAATCGCACAGAATAACAAATCGGCAAATAAAACAGGTGGGGGACCGGCGGAGGAGGACCCTCTGTCTTCCATTGAAAGGCAGGTGCAGCTGACGTTCTGTGATGAGCAGATTACTGGGATACTGGGAATATTTTTAATTCATTCAGGTACACCACATAAGACATGAACGTGCGTCATGAACCTTCTTTAGCTATGCAATGGAAAAGCGTAATTGCCAAAAGGGTTTTTTTTGTTTGTGTGTTCCAGCAGGGGCGCAGAAGTGTGTGCGTTTTAATTTGTTTCAAGTTTCAGGAACAAATGATAGGAACTAGGCCGAACTAAATGTTTCCTATGTCTAAAAGAAAGTGGGCTTTAGTACATAAAAATTTGAGTTTTTGCAAAATAGCACAAACAAGAATCACTTGACATTATGATGCAACATTTATTATTTAAGGATTTTCTGAACTCTGAAAGAATGACTTTTTTTGTTTTGCATCGCCGGATAACCGATATGTCTCGATTATTTTTTCTTCTGCCATTCCAAAAAGAGAGACACGAACAGAAAAGATGCATTCTCTCCGTCGCCTGTCGTGCCTACGCCGCCTCCTTGCAACAATGACCGCAGCCATCTGTGCGCACGGCTGTGCCAGGTAGCCTAAGACTTGACTCTCAAACGTGCTAAATATAGACGCAAAAATAATCAGCGCAATTAGTTTGAGGTTTGGTAAATCTCATTGTGTGCGCAAAATGATTCTATTTGCATCTACTCCTCCCAATATTTTGCGCGTTCTGGCAGGCACGCCTATATTGCATATTCATGAAAGCAGAAGCGCAAAATGGATAGCGCCTGTTATTTTGCCTGACTGACAGACGCGATCCTCGGTGCGCCCGGTTGGTAGATCAGCATCAACATGTGTTTGCGCGTGGTGTCGCGTTTGCGCACGTTTTTACGCACGCAAAGCTTTAGTAAATCAGGCCCATAGTGTTTATCTGTACTGTGAAATAACATTACTAAATTCTATTAATGAATTTGTGTGGTTTGATTTAAACTTACATATCCCTTTATAAAAAGTACAGAAGGAAACATGATTGGATATTTTTTCTGACCTTTTCATTTCTGTCCTCTGCAGAAGTACTAATGGACTCAACAACAGCAACTGCAGAACTGGGCTGGACCATCTACCCATCACAGGGGGTGAGTGAAACAAACCAACACATGAGGAACAGATGACCTGTTCAGTGTGGCAGCAGCCCTGGTGACTTCACTAAAAACCTTTGAATGACAGCTGGAAACCTTTACACATCAATCTCTCAAAATGACAATGAGTTCATCAGCATGTGACAGTCAGTTGACCAACGTGTACTGATTTCCAGTTTAGACATCATTGTCTCAGACAGAGATAATTTTACAGTGATTGAAGTTCTCACATATTTAAGGAAAAGTAAAATCATATAACAATTGTGACCAATAAAGTATATGTGAATTATCTAGCTAATTATTCAACGAATCAATTCAGCTGAAGAACACTGGTTAACCAAAGTTTCAGGGGAAATATTGAAACTGTAAGTTATAATAGGGGCCCAACAACACATCTTCATCAAGGATTGCCAACCAGTTTATTGCACTCAACCTAACGATGTTTGTGAAACTCAAAGTAGGACATGACTCATTATGGAAAAAATAATAATCATGAAATGAAATTGAAAACTTATCACAATACTGTTGTGAAGCTACAGTCAGTGGGTATAAGAACCACCATGGCCATGTTAGTGAGAAAATAAAGATGAGGGAGAATTAACAAAAACTTTAATTCTGAATTGGAACCACTAACCCCTGAAATTCAAAGATCACTTCCCACCTAAATATGCTCATTCTCTTTACCAAGAGAAAATAACAGCTGCATCAGAGCCTCCTTTTATGTAAGCCACCTTCTGATTACCAAGGGGCAGCAGTCTCCTTGGTGAACTGTCACTGTGACACTTTAGAGAAAGACCATAAAAAACGAATACAACACTTTGTTTGTTGCTGGTGTTTGTTTCACTAAAGGAAGATTTTCCTCACACTTTTGCCACCTGACGTTAGGACATATACATTGAGTTCAACATCCTGAGTCATATATCAGTGCAGTCACAGATTATCAGTGTGTGATCTATCAACAGTGGAAAACTGACACTGTCAAGTTTTCTGAGGACTTTCTGCCAGAAACAGGACTTATGACAATCATAGAGAATGGACCAAACATTTCATAGCTCTTATTTTGATAACTGAAGAATTCCAGTTGTTTAAGTCCAGAGAAGAAAAAAACAAAGAAAGCATACAATAAAATACAATATGATAAAATGTTACAATGTTGTAAGTGTATTACTTGCCTGCCAGAAAGAATCAGAATCAGTATCACATTATAACGTCAAAAGTATATTGTTATAAAAAGATATTTTTCACGTTATAACAATATATTTTCACGTTATTACAACATATAAACTTATACTCACGTAATTACAAGAAACCTTTCTTGTTATACCAATATAATATTTATATTTTAACGTTCCACGTTATAACGTGATAACTTGTTATAATATAAAACATTTCACATTATAACGTGATCATTTATATTATAACATGAAACGTGTCATGTTAAAATATCAGAACTTCAAAGGAAACAGTGTGCTGAGAATAAATGAAAGAATATGGCTTATTTGCAGGATTTAATCAAGTTCTGTCTCATGCTTGGGTTGAGACATGGTGAGTTTCTGCTGTTATTGAGCACGGTGGATGACATTGTGATAAGTATGCATACACTAAGAAGGATTTTAAAATGCATGGGGCTGTACATAGGAAAGAATAAGTCCAAGCTACTGGAGGAAGCATCATTTTTCATTGTTCAGCTGGAGGGGCAGGGGTGGCTCTATGGATACAAGCTATACCATTTGAACTGCAGCTGAGTATGTTGTGACCCAAAGTACAGTGAGACATTTGTTAGAGTTTCTTGACCACCATGGTGTTGAGCATAGACAGAGAAAAGACCTGAAGGATCGAGAGCTGGTGGGCTTTTTTGAGAATGCATCATGTCCAACAGTGGATAAGTAATAAGTCTCCAGCAAATGGAAGACAGTGACTGTTTCACTGGAGACTTCTTTGACAAGCAGAATGTACTGTGCAGATTGAATATCACTCAGGTATGTTAGTTTGTCTGTGTTTCTATCTGTCATTCAGACCATGTGTGTGTGTGTGTGTGTGTGTGTGTGTGTGTGTGTGTGTGTGTGTGTGAGATAGAGAGAGAGAGAGAGAGAGAGAGAGTGACCAGGTCTTCAAGAAACCAACCCTTTATCAAGATTTTTGTAGGCAACATTTGCACTTAAAATCCAGGCACAGTGGGTACAACAGTAGCTATCCAATATCTCAAGTACAGCCTATAACATAGGCACATGCCAGTTTTGTTGACCTGATCCAATGATAGCTAAACCCTATTTTAATTAAATCATGATGAGATTGTCATTGAATCCCCATCACAATGCTGCAAGTGTAAAGGTGATTTTGAAGTTTGGCTTTGCTGATTTATTGTTTGTTGTCACAGTTGCAGTTACTACACTTAGGAGTTATTACAGATACTGCTCATGTTCCTTGTAAACGTTTTGCTCCGCCTTCGCCACTTAGCAGGGACATCCAAATTGAGTGCACCTATTGCTAACTGGGATCCATAAGTGACTTTCATTCCCCTGTTCATTGAAGTGCTGCATCTAAAATGCTCCCAAACTGCCACTCACAGCCACAGTCTGACATAAACTAAAAAATGAAAAGGAGCAGGCTAAATAATAAAAGTAAGGCAAAAACTAAAGCAGAAATTATTGAACATAATAACAAACTAAACTATAGAAAATAAAAGGGCCAATACCATTAAAATACATCACATATGATTATTGACATGAACAAAAACACACTTAACAGTAACAATCCCATTAAATTCCTTCGGGAGTGCTACAAGATATTAATCATGTAGGCTAAGCAGTAGTCTTGTAGCTCACTTTTCACAACAATATCATCCAAACATCATTATTAATCTTGTAGGCAAACAACTTTGTTAAGAGCTTGCTGGCTTCATTTTCACGTTGCTTGAATGTTGCAAGAATGCCAACAGAGAGGACCTCATGATGTGTTGCCTTTTAATGGCAGAGAACTTCCCACTCCCACCCACCACAGCAGATGAAACCATAGAGCTGTATCTTTTCCTAAGGGCATACATACTTTGACTAAGACTTATAAATTAGCAGGGCTACATTATGGAAACTAAGGCTTTGTTAGTTTTTAGTCAATCAGATATTATTTTCATTTGTGAGGAAAATATCAAAAAATGTATCTCAATCACAATCTTGATTTGTGCAGAGAAAAACATTAATGTGGGTTTAACAAACTATTTTGCCCACCCTGTACATCTGCTCACCTAAAACCATCAGAATGGGGCCAGGTCCCTGTGGTCGACAAATTAGTCCCACATAGAAGACAGCAGTTGAGATATGGTGATGTAAGATGATCCCAAAGTGATTCTGAATAATACATTTGTGATTCTGAGTGTCTAACATCATTTGTTGTCAAGTTGTAGGTATGATAATTTTGCTGATATTATGTACCATTTTATATTAAATGGCAGGAGTTTGGGAGGTTCGCTGACTCCTTTCTCCCTCAGATTTGTGTGAGTTCTGTGTCTTCCACAGCCAGACTCTCTCTCTCTCACTCACACATGCACACACACACACACACACACACACACACACACACACACACACACACACACAGAGAGTAACATAGACATACAGACACACAGGCAGAAAGCTGTTTACAAGTTAGTACTCATAGAGAGAGATTACCTCCTTTTACTTTCCTTGGTTGTTAACCTCTCCAGCATACTTTGCGCTACATAAACTGTTCAACTATCAAAATGTGTAGCTTCTTCAGGAGATTTATGCTTATATTCCACTTTTTGATAATATGTATAATTTTTCAAACTATGAGTTAATTAATATGAGCTGCTTTTTCAACCATTTTAGCAGCCATTTTAACCATGGTGTCAGAAATCTCTTTCAGGTGTGATATTATGAGTTTTGCCTATACATTTCTTTATTTTTCTTAATTTAGGCCACTTAGCTTTCAACTGATCTGTTTTTCTGTTTCGTACATTTTGTATATTTTTGTACAGTTTTGTTGTGTTTGTTACACTTTCTATCAACAACTCAGCCCTTTTACAACCATTTCATTCCATTCAACTTCCAGCTTACAAGTTCTGCTTTTAATATCCAGTCATTGTGTCAGCTACTTCAGCATTGCTTCAGTAGTTGCTTCAGCTTATTCAGCATTGCTGCAAACTCATTCAGTTCTCAGCATTCACATGCCTTTTCTAGTTTTACTTTATGTTGTTGCAATAAAATTCAACATCATGGAGATTGGAACAGTAAGAGAAGCTAATTTTCACCATTTGCCTGTTGTTTCAGCACCACCACCACCACAGCATCCACCTGCAGTCTCTGGCCTGGGGGGTTAAGATATTTGCTCATCACTCCCCACAGTTATGTTCACATAGAGATATTGGGGGTGATGAAGTTGAAACCAATGTCTAACTATGCTCTGCCATAATAAACATTTCAAATGTCTGTTGTGTGAATAAAATGGTCATTTCTGGCTTCTAGGCTGGTTTTGGGAGGAGGTTAGGGTCTTTCAGTTCATCCTGTTCCTTGACAATAATCATAATTGTGTTCAAAACGACCGGTTGAAAAAAAAGAACAAAAAGAAAACAGGCACTATTATTCAGCATGTAAACATTTGTATTTCTGATGCTTCTGAGTGATAAATCTTGGCCCACATCGCGACATGAGGGTTCTTTTTAAACACTGTCATGAATTTCAAGCTTGGTAGATAATGATAAAAGACCTGTTTTGGTGTTATGGTTTGGAAAGTAACTGTTGCTGTCAAAGTATTTGTGGTTTTGTACTTGTGTCTGTTCTGTGTCACTGTAGTTTTGTTTTTTGTCTTTCTTTTAGTGGGAAGAAGTCAGCGGCTATGATGAACACATGAACACCATACGAACATACCAGGTGTGCAATGTCTTTGATAGCAGCCAGAACAACTGGGTACGCACCAAATACATCCGCCGCAGTGGTGCTCAGCGCATCCACGTCCAGATGAAGTTCTCAGTGCGTGACTGCAGTTCTATACCCAATGTCCCTGGCTCCTGCAAGGAGACCTTCAACCTGTACTACTATGAGTCAGACTCAGACATGGCTACTAAATCATCTCCATCCTGGATGGAGAACCCCTGGGTGAAAGTGGACACTATAGCAGCTGATGAAAGCTTTTCTCAGGTTGATCTTGGTGGACGCATCATGAAGATTAACAGTGAAGTCCGGAGTTTTGGACCTGTTTCGCGCAATGGCTTCTACCTCGCTTTCCAGGATTACGGTGCCTGCATGTCACTCATTGCTGTCAGAGTCTTCTACAGAAAATGTCCCAGAGTGATCCAGAATGGTGCCGTCTTCCCTGAGACTCTGTCTGGAGCAGAGAGCACCTCACTGGTGGCTGCCAGAGGGGTGTGTGTTCCCAATGGGGAGGAGGTGGATGTACCCATTAAGCTGTACTGTAATGGGGATGGGGAGTGGATGGTACCCATCGGGCGTTGCATGTGCAAAGCTGGCTATGAAGTGGTGGACAACGGTACACTCTGCAGAGGTAGGAACCTGCCACTGCTACTTCTGTTTACTTTTCTTCATTTCATGCCACAGCAGATTTTTATCTTCTTGTGTCAGATACTGAACATTTCATTTAGTCAACTGAAATTTTAGTGATAACTATAATTGTGTGGTTTTAGCCTCAGTAGCAGTATGGGAATGAAAATATAGGCACATTGGTCAAGACTAATAAAACATAATAATAATAATAATAATAATTATTATTATTATTATAATAATTATAAATAATAATATCTCAGCAAGTATTGGTTGCATTGCACCATGTACAAACATGTAATCAAAACATGATTATAGAATTTTTTATTTCTAATCTAGTAGAGCCATTAGCAAGGCAAAGGTTTCACTTATGCATTGAAATACCTGGACCTCTGTTATTTTTGAAGACATTCAGTCAGTCAGTGATGAAAGGCCGAAGTCACTAGAATTCATTGTGTGGGGAGCATGAATGTCACTCAATCCAGTATTTGTTGAGATATTTCAGCGTGGAGACAGCAGCACTGACTGACCAGGCAGCATCATTTTGCTGAGCATGTGTACAAATACACACTCTAAAAGAACAGCCCACTGCACATGGCCACAGAGAAACTGGAGATTTGGTGCCTTTTTGGAGCACCTTGTCAGTAGTTATTGTAAGATTCATTTCCCTAGCCCAAGGCTCTACATTGTAAGCCCTGCTATACAACTGCTATAGACAACTGCTATACAACTGCCATAGCCTGTCAATGTGTCTGTTTGCAGTTCCAATGGCTAAACACAGAACATCAATTTAAAAAAATTTACAAAAACTTTCTGCCAATATTTTATCCTAACTAAAATTGAGTTTTTTATTCTCAGACTATTTGAATTTGAGTCCACACATAGAGCTGCATGTTCTTCAAACAGTTCAACCTTGGTCTTACCAGTCCATCAAACATTTTCCAGTAGTGTTGTGGAGAGTCAAGCTGCTCTTTGACTTACTTCAGGTCAGTAATGCAGTAACTTCCTCTGTGGTGTCCATGGCAGCACTCCATGCTCCATGATGTGTGTGTGGCTGACTCATGAACAGAGATACAAACCAGCTCAAATGATTGCTTTAAGCCTTCAGCTGTGACTCTAAGCTTCTTTGTTACATTACTGACGGAGTAACAGCAGCCACAGAACTGAATCATCTTCATCTATATACAGTTTGTCTGCCTGTGGACTGATGATGATCTCAACTCTGTGACCCTTTCAGCTTCATGCTCATCACCTCTTCTTCATCCTCAGTCTCAGTCTGAGATCTTTGTTGTGAGGACTGGTTCACATCAGCTGATGTTTCTCTAGATCTTTGAGTGATGTTTTTAAGTCAAAGTGTGTCTAACCATTTAAACCTCCAATCTGGTTTCCCTGACTGACTGACTGACTGACTGACTGACTGACTGACTGACTGACTGACTGACTGACTTATAACTCCTGACTTCAGTTAGTCTCTGTTGATGAGGGGTTCACAGTCTGTTTCAAGCTACACTGAGAATGTTTGAATCATGAGTGTGTTTGTTCATTAATGTAACTGAGATAAAGATTGGATCTTTCAAAGAATGTGTTTTATTTTTCTTGCCACTGTATTTTAGTTGTATTTTACTCAACTTTTATACCATGGTTTTCTCTGTTCATATAATTTGGTTAGTTAGTTACTTTCCATTTAAATCAGTTTCTAAGGTGTGCAGTGATGATTCTGATTCAGTGGTAATTGAGACATCCTGTGGCTGCCAGCTGTGCACAGTCTTCCTGGTATTAAAGTCTTCTATCCAATCTGTATCATTAATCCTGATGATGTGCTCCCCTGGTTCTTGGCTGAAGAAGGACTTTACATATGATATAATCCTCGGTGTACGAAGAAACCTCTGTAATCACAAAGCAAAAACTGAGCTTGCTAGGGGGCGTGCACTGACAAAAAATGGATTTGTTTGATCTACATATGGCATTTTAAGACTTTGGAGGACAATAATTGGAAGACAGCAGTTTTAAAACCACATTAGTGGAAATGATAGAAATGTGTCTCAAACTATAACTAAACATATTTCTAAGATAACACTTTATTGTGACACTAGGATTATGATAGGTTTGTGTTGTTGCTAAACCGAGCCTATAGGTTCAGTCCATTACCAAAAAACATTTATCTCTATGGTAATTAGTCAGTTTTTTTTCATCTTGAACAGCACAGGCACTGCAAAAAAATAAATAAATAAAATGATTGAAAAATTTCTTAAAATCTCTTAAAAAGAAGCATATATTGGCTTAAGACATTTAATCTTACTTAGACTTCACTTTTTCTATGTGCACCTGATCTTCCTCTCTCACCTCCATCACTATCTCTCTTTTTCTTTGTCTCCTCATCTTGTCCTGTCTATCTTCACAAAGCTGAGCTTTGATTGTCTTTTCATTTTTATCTGTCAGTGAAGAAATTAAACTGATATCTATTTAATGAAAATATATAGGGGTGCCAAACATACATTTTACTTTATACAAACTGACATACATGAAATAAAAGAATCTTTCATTGAAAGTTTGTTAGTCTGACAGTAGATGGATATAATTATTGTTAGCTAGCTATGCAACTAGTTAATTCACTCAGCTGAAACTAACTCACAATGGACGACCACATACGGAAGGTACTGGTCACATGATGTCTGGGAAAGAAAGCTTGAACTACAAGTAGTTGCCACCAAAACTCTAGTTCCTTGTAGACTTGTAGTAATGACAAGATCACCCTCACACAAGCAATGACGCTGGTGATAAGATTAGAAAGTTTGAGATCTTGTCTTGTTCATTTTGTTATATACACCTTTGAAAAAATACAGAGGTCCAGTGTTGTATACAATGAACTATATACTATACTATATAAACACACTATAGTTTGGACCAATTTAAAAGAATTAATCTAATTTGTTACAGCTAAATTTGTTTAGTTATGTATTTATTTTCTTCTACAATTTGGTCGAAACATTGAATTTTAAGTCAACATAAAAGTCACAACCCAGCTCTAAAGCCATGACAAAATGCAAGGTAATGCAGGTTGGGACCAACAATTATAAATTTATTGACAACGAAATGATGGTAGTCACACAAAAGAACTAAGACAAGCTGTGAGATGTGGATAGATAGATAGATAGATAGATAGATAGATAGATAGATAGATAGATAGATAGATAGATAGATAGATAGATCCCCTAGGGGAAATTCATGTGTCCATTAGCTCATTGTTGATAATAATAATAAATTAAAAATAAATAGATAATTAGATTAGTCCACTTCCTTTGGCTGAGGTGTTGTATAGCCTGATGACAGTGGGAACAAAGGATCTCCTGAACCTCTCTGTTCTGCAGCGCAGTGAGATGAGACATTTGTGGCACCTGTAGCTGCTTCACTGTCCTGCCAGAATGTTGTGTAGAGGATGGTTGGCATTGTCCAAGATGTCCTCCATCTTACATTGCATGAATCTCTCCAAAACAGCCTTGAGTGAGTCCAGACTCCTGCCATGCACAGACCCAGCCTTTTTGACCAGCTTGTCCAGTCTCTTTGTGATCGTGTCTGACATGCTGCTGCCCCAGCAGACTGCAGCATAAAAGAGTACACTGGCCACCACTGACTTATAAAACATGTGCAGCATTTCACTGCAGACGTCAAAGGACCTGAGCCTCCTGAGGAAAAAGAGCCAGCTCTGACCCTTCCAGTAGATGGCATCCATGTTCAGGGACCAGTCCAGTTTTCACCACCTCAATGTCCTTCCCTTAAATGTTTACTGGCTGAAGTGTGGGCCTAGACCTCCGAAAGTCCATGACCATCTCCTTGGTCTTGGAGGTGTTCAGAAGGAGGCAGTTGTTGCCCCATAAACTGACGGCCATTGTCAGATCCATGTACTCCTCTTCCTGCCCAAGCAGGGATCCACCCCCATCCCTTTCAGCTTGTCTTTAAGAATGGGGGGTTGGATGGTGTTAAATGCACTTGAGAATTCAAAGAAGATAATCCTCATGTAACCACCTGGCTCATCCAAGTAAGAATGGGCCCAGTGGAGCATGTAAAGGACGGCATCATCCACTCCAATATATTCTTTGTAGGCGAACTGTAGGGGGCCTAGTGCATGTTCAACCTGTGGCCTCAGTTTTCCACAGGACCAGGACCCTCCCTGTTTGAGGGTTAAGTTGAAGATCCTCTGGAGAGGCTCAGCCAGCTGGGCTGCACAGTCCTTTAACAGCCTTGGACACACACCAGCCGGGCCTGTTGCCTTTCCAGGGCGTAGCCTCTTGAGCTCCGCCCTCACCTCCTCCGCTGTAAAGGACAGGATACTTGACCCCAGCGTGGAGGGAGCTGCAGCTGCAGTGTCAGGTTGTGGAAGAGATGCCATAGGAGAAGCTGCAGCTGAAGCAGTCGGAGAGAAAACAGGTGAGGCTGTGTCAAACCTCTTGTAGAACAGGTTGAACTCGTTGGCCTTGTCCACATCACCTGATGTTGCCTGGCTTTTCTTCTCTTTATAGCCAGTGATGGTCCTCATCCCCTTCCACACCTCTCTGGTGTTGTTGTGTCGCATCTTTTTCTTCTCTACTTTCTTTTAGTAGCCCTCCTTCACCTGCTTTAATCTCCTCTTCAGCTCATGTTGCACACACCTGAGCTTGTCCCTGTCTCCATCCCTGAAGGCCTCCTTTTTCTGGTTGAGGAGGGTCTTGATGTTACTGGTGATCCAGGGTTTGTTGTTTGGAAAGCAGTGTACAATACTTGCTGGATATCACTGATCAGTGGTGTGGGTGCATATTTGCATATGAGTGGGATGTATAAACTGCACTCTGCTTGTCAGAACACACTGCAACATCAGTGAAGTGCTAAATCCAACCAATTACGCACAATGGCAATGCGCTCAAACTGTGAAAAAAAATGACTCAGGATCACGCTCAGACAATTTGGGCAACAGACGCAAATTACTTAAAACATCAATATCCCCTGAAAGCTGCTCGGAAAACAAAGCCAACTTCCTACCTAAATCATTGTCAGTGGAAATCCTGCCTTCCTTAACCAGCTCCAATCTGGCCTGCTCTGCTGCTGCCGCATCCTCTCCACAGCCAACTTCTTTTCTAACTCTGCTTTTACTTTGAATTTTTCGTGCTCCAGCTGTAACAGTAGAAACTCCCTTTGTTGTTCAAATGGTAAAATTTGTAGTCATTAAAGGTGGAGACAACACGTTACTGGGAGAAACAGCTGATGGATCCTCAGTCAAAATATTCATTTCCGTTAGGTTTGACTTGAAGACAGCCTTTATCCTCTCTTTCTGAGGCTTATCACCCACATCAATCATCTGCTATTTTCAGCAGTTGCTCTCTCGTGTACAAATCTAATAACTCTTGAGAAGGAGAAGCAAAAAATTCCTACAGTTACCATACCTACCCATGTGTGTGTGTGAAATCAGTGCAACAAAGTGAAATCTATGGTGGCGCACAAGCCAAACAGATGGCACAGGCAGAAACAAGCGCTCCCCACTAGCTGACTGTCTAACCGAATCTACCTATCTAAACTCAACCCTAGTCTTCATGCAGGTAATGGTGGCAGGTAATTACGCACTATAGCCCAGTGGCGAGGGAAAGCAACTAGAAACTGGCGAACCCCTGAAACATGGACATGCTCCCGTGCCAGAAAACACTTACCTTACATTGATTTCCCTTTTCCGCACGAAGACAAGAAAAACTCCTCGCACAAACAAATCATCAGGCCCAACTAAACCAACTAGGTCATCAACCGCGTCCCACAAACAAAAACCCAAATTTCCCGCTATTGGACCTAAAGGAATTATGCAGGCAGCGCCAACACACAATCCCAAGGAACCCCCCTAACCCTAACACAAAAGTAAAATATGCAGATGAGCCGAGACAGAGAGAGCTCCAAACAGTCTGAAGAGGTGATCTCTTATAGGACAGATGCACTGGTATTAAGTATACTTTTAAGTATAGTTTTTACTTTTGAATAAACAAATTAAATCACTTTTATTTTGTTACAGGCAATTTTATTAACTTTTTTCAAGGTAAATATCTGATTCAGTACAAACCACAATTTCTAATTCTACTTGTCACAAGTCAAAATGTTACTCCACATCAGTCACAATATTTTTTACTTTTTTACAACTTAAATTTTACAACAAACAACAGCTACATTTGCTATAATATAAAAGTAGAATTTTCATTAAAGATAAAACAAACAATTTTGTTCATGTCCAATTTTGTTTACTTGCTACAAATAAAGACAGGAAAATTCTCTTTTTGAAAACTATGCATTACCTTCTCTGTTATATACTAAGAAACATACACACACACAAAATAGAAAAATAAAAATAACCTCAATGAACTTTTCAGCCAGTAAAGCTAGCCAGTATGTACTCTGCACATCAACACTTGTTGGGGAAAGTAACCAAATTAAGTAAATGATGGTCATTTCCATGCGTTTTAAACCTTCTGCGATCTTTCTGTTTAACTTTAAAATGTTAACATGTAAAACTGGTTGGTACATCTTTCCTTTAGAATGTGAGATGTGCAATAGCCATGAAGAAGGGTAAAAATCTAACAGTGTTAAAACTTCACTATCATTCACTACTACCAGAATGTATGAATGTAACATTATATTGAACCATGAAATGCAAGATCAACAGGCCAAAAAAATAATGAAGGAAAATTGCTGTGGTTGCAATCTATGAACAAAGGTTGCTCTTTTGTGCTCAAGTCAGTTTAAGAAATGACATTAACATGCTAGTACTACTGAATTATTGGTCACTGTGAATTTAGTATTCACATTTTCAGTGCCACAATACCACAGACAGAAGTCTGTTAACAGAAAATCAGAGATTAAGTTTTGAAATAAAGTTTGTTTCTCTTTCTTATTTATATTTAACAATAACCCCTTCCATTATCATGGAATGTATATGAATACAAGCAATAAATGAGAACAAAAATCATGCTGTGTTCAAATGTCTTTCTTTGTTTAATTCAATATTTCGAGCTTGAGGCTCAGACTGCACACTCTGTGTGTCATTTTCTTTGGCTCTATCTCCATGAATATTTTCTGCAGTGAAGGATTGGAATTCTACTGAGTAGAGGTGGGCAATATTCACATTTGTGCAACACTAAACACAGCAGTAGTTATACTTAAAGACATGTATTAACAATGGAAAAACACACAATGTCTAATTTAGTATATACAGGTGTGTGTGTGTGTGTGTGTGTGTGTGTGTGCTTGTGTGTGGATGTGTGTGTGTCTGTGGGGACACAGACAAAGGCAAGATGGCCTTTGCTGTTCTACACTAACTCTGACCTGGGCTGGGGCCTTGTTGCCCCTTGAAGAGCTGAGAGGGGAGAGCAGGAGAAGAGATTGAGAGAATGAACAGAGAAGGAGATCTGGTTTTGTTTGGTGACACCCTGGGGGGTAACGTGTCACACACTGACCAACACTGACTGGTCAGTGAGGTCCCTGGGGGAGGGTCGTCCCTGGATGTGAACAGTGAGGAACTGTGGGGAAGTGAGTTCCTTTGTCTGTGGAGCAAAGAAACATCTGGTCTCTTGAATGAGTCTCAACACTAGCTAAAATGGAGAGAGAAAATTCAGTAAAGTCATTAAAAATGCCTTTTGAGAGGACAACATTGTAGGAGAAGTTGAGAGTCAAAGAGCTTGGACCTGATCAGCCTGAAATCTTAATTCAACAGCCATCCAAATACAGAGGAAGAGAATATACCTAGACATTTTCAAGGAGCTGGTTCAGTAAGAAGGCTTGGTTAACTGCATGTAGTGATAGTAATGCTTTATTTTGCTTTCCTTGTCTTCTTTTTCAAACATCAGGATCAGACCCAGCATGGATTCAGACGGGATTGACTGACGTTTTAGGATACACTTTTTGGAAGGTTCACGGTGTCCATATATGGGTGTTTTCTGTTTCACTGCCAGTGCAATATTCTAACATCCAGGGGAAGTGTTGAAAAACCAGTAACCTCTAAAAACAGCTTAGAAAATCTACAGATGTGCTGATTATATGCAGTCTCAAGATGGTGTTTTTGAGTTAATGAGTACAGTACATTTTTGTAATAGTTTGTATGACAAATTACTCTTTTGAAGAAGCTGTTTTGCTCAAATCTCAGTGCAATAAGGAGGCTGAACTGGCGTTTCAACTGTGAATAATTTTCCAAGTAATAATGTTTGGGTAGAATTATTTCTGGGGGAAAACAGGATAAGAAATGTGCAAGGTGGGTGGAGTCTCTGGTTATTTTGGTGTCTCTGCTCAGACAGTGTGTCAGGTACAGACCCTGTATAGTTGTGAGAGAGGTCCTGATGATTTTCCCTGTCATCTTCATCATCCTCTGGTGAGATTTTAGATTCTTTCTAAAGTCAACAGTGATCTCTTCAGTCTTGTTTGGTGTTTAGTGACAGGTTGTTACAAATACACCAGGCAATGAGTTGGTTCACTTGCTCCCTGTAGGAGTCATTGTCATTGCTGATGAGGCCAATCACTGTTGGGTCACCTGCAAATTTGATGATGTGATTTGAGTTGTACTTGGCACAACAGTAGTGGGTCATTAGAGTAATGAGCAGAGGGCTCAGTACACAGCCCTGGGGGAAACAGTGTTCAGGGCGTTGGTCTCGGAAGGGCTTTTTCCAATTCGTACTGCCTGGGGTCTGATTGTGAGGAAGTCTAGTATCCACTTACACAGAGATGTGTTGAGACCTAGTGGGCCAAGTTTGTTAGCCAGGGTTCTGAGGAAGGACTGTATTGAATGTGGTGCTAAAGTCGATGAAGAACTTCCGCAAGTAACTTTTCTTATTCTCCAGATGTGCCAGGCTCAGGTGAAATGCTCCTGAAATGGCGTCATCGTGGTTGTTTTCAACTATACATTATACATTATACATAGATAAAGGATTTTAGTCTTTGGATGTCTTGATCTTAACTTATCAGAGAAAAATGCTGAGGAAATGTTAGACAGCTCAGATCCCAGCTCCTGGAGACGTCCTGTCCTGTGTCCACTGAAGAGTGGATCGGTGAATCTTTGATTTTTAAAGTGAAACTGCTCTATTGGTGTTTATACTGGTTTTAATCCCCCCCATTTGTTACAGAGAGGAGGACACCTCTATGGATAATTCGGCTGCTGCTAAAAACCTGCTGAATGTCTGGTTAATAAGTTATTAAAGAAACAAAGGTAAGCAGTCTTGTTTTCCAGCTACTCCCTGTCCACCGAAAAATCACAGATTTTTTTAAAAGTTATTTTTGGGGCATTTTTGCCTTTATTAAGATAGCTGCAGTGAGAGAGATAGGAAAGTCAGGTAAAGAGGGGGGATGATGACATGTGGGACACGGGTTGGTCTGGAACCTGGGCCGCTGTGGGTAGGACTAAGCCTCTACCAGGTGAGCTATTGGGTCCCCCGAATTTCTGATTTTTAAATTGAAACTGCTGTGTGTTTCTACTGGTTTTAATCTCCTGGTCTGTTTGTTATTGAGACGAGGACACCTCTTTGGATAATTCAGCTGCTGGTAAAAACCTGCTGAACCTCTGGTTCATAAGTTATCAAAGGAACAATGAAAACAAAGGGTAGCAGCAATGTCAGCTCCCAACTCATCCCTGAGTCTCTGTCTGCTGCACAGCGTCTGTAAAACACTGACTTTAAATGCGATACTGCTTTATTCAGTGTTTTTAATGATTACAATCACCAGGTCTGTTTGATTTCCTGAACCACTGACACTGAAGGTATCCAAACCAGGAGAAGCTCACAGTAATGATGGTAAAGACAACTCCCATGATCCCACACTATTTCATGACATCATCCAACGCGTCTTTTGTCATTGTTATGACTGAGAGACCCCTAGCAGCAGAAGTTAATTTTTTTTTAAACTCTTACAACTCTTACATTTATCTCCATAAATCTTTTGAATTGATCACATCATCCTGACAATCAGGGCACACTCACACAAATTCACATTTTGCACTTTGCACAAATTCAAAATTCACACTTTACATTCAAAAACTGCAATAGGTGAATAAATTCATACTGTTCAATCAGTACTCATCACAATTCCTTCTACATCTGTATGAGGTTCTAGGCATCTGGGCCTAATATTATAGGAGCTGTGGCCTTTTTGGTTAATTTTGTCACAGGTGGGTAGGAACCTCTCTAAAAACAAAACTATGGAAAAATGTGCTTTTACTCTTTAATATGAACCAATAAAAAACATACTGAAGCATTTTTCTGCCTAAAAAACCTTTTGAAATCATTCAGCCTCTCAGCTGTTTTTACACCTTTCAAATTCTATTTGCATTGGCTCAGAAGTGCCCATCCCCCCTTGTTTGGTCTTATTCGACAGGGCAAAATCCTGTCTTTCAAGCTAGAATGATTGACAGAGGCAGTAAACAGCAGTGTTTTCTCTGATTGAAAGAATTGCATCATGGGTTTTTCACTTGGGTATGCTTGCTGTCTTCACCCAGGCCTCATGGAGTGAAAACTTAAATGGATCTTTGCAGAGGGACCTCCATTTTTTAGCCAGAAAGCTAACAAATACAAGCATACCTGCTGACACAACCACTTATGCAGCAGGAAGAAGAGAAATTGATGAAATGCGGAGAGAAGTGCTGCGAATAGTTGTTCTATTGCCTGCAATGGACTTCTCATGACGATATACATAACATGGAATACTTTGATCTGTGGACTCTTAGGTACACAGGAATAAAAATGATCAAGGAATGGACTTCTAGACCTCCTCAAAGGTAGGGAGTCACCACCGCTTCACTGGTTTTGCTGGTGTATGATGTTGTAGCGTGAATACCACAATTTAGAATTTAAGATTAGATAAGATATTCCTTTATTAGTCCCACAGTGGGGAAATTTCCAGCATCACAGCAGCAAAGTGGACAGTACAAAGAAACACACACTGTGGGTGCAGCAGCCTGTTACTGAAGGAGCTGCTCAGTGCTGTCAGAGTGTCCTGCATGGGGTGGGAGATGTTGTCCAACAGGGATGATAGGTTAGCCATCATCCTCGTGTTGCCCACTACCTCCACTGGGTCCAGGGGGCATCCCAAACAGAGCTGGGCTTTTTGATCAGTCTGTTGAGAATTTCCTGTCAGCAGTGGAGATACTGCTGCCCCAGCAGACCACACCAAAGAAAATGGCTGATGCCACCACAGAGTCATAGAAGGTCCTCAGGAGTGAGCCCTGCACTCCAAAAGACCTGAGTCTCTGCAGCAGATGCAGCCTGCTCTGTCCTTTTTTTACAGTGCATAAGTGTTGTCAGTCCAGTCCAGTGTATTGTTCATGTGAACACCCAGGTACTTGTAAGAGTCCACTATTCAATGTCCATTCCCTTGATGTTCACCGGTGTGGGAGGAGTGTTTTTCTGTCTGCGGAAGTCCACCAGCAGCTCTTTGGTCTTCCCAGCATTGATCTGGAGGCAGTTCCACTGACACCAAACACTGACCAAGTCCTGGGTCAGTTCTCTGCACTCCCTTTCGTCCCCATCAGTGATGAGGCCGACAATGGCGGAGTCGTCAGAGAACTTTGGTAGTCAGTGGAGTTGTAGGAGAATTCTTCAGTGTAGAGGGTGAAGAGGAGCGGAGCCAGAACTGTTCCCTGTGGGGCTTCTGTACTGCAGACAACTCTGTCAAACACACAGTCCTGGATCCTCACATACTGCAGTCGGGTGTTGAGTTAGTTGAGGATCCATGTGGTGAGATGACGGTCCACTCCTGTGCACTCCAACTTGTCCCTCAGGAGCATGGGCTGGATGGTGTTGAAAGGACTGGAGAAATCAAAGAACATGATTGTCACAGTGCTCCCAGCCTTTTCCAGGTGGGAGAGGGATTGCTGCAGGAGGTAGATGACAGTGTCATCTGCTCCAATGCCAGGCTGATAAGCAAACTGAAGTGGGTCCATCGATGGGCTCACCAGGGCCGAAGATGGTCAAGGACCAGCCGCTCCAGGGTCTTCATCAGGTGGGATGTCGTTGCCACCGGCCTATAGCTGTTGAGATCCTTGGGGTGCAGAGTCTTCAGACCAGTACCGCACAGGAAGTTTTCTACAGCTGTGGCACCCTCCCCAGCTTCAGGCTCCGGTTAAAGATGTGCTCCACTATCCTGCACAGTTGATCAGTGCAGGACTTGAGGAGCCGTGAACTGATGCAATCAGGACCGGTAGCATTTCTTGCATTGATCATCCTGAGTTCTTTCCTCACCTGGCTTGTTGTGAGGGACAGGTTGGAGCCAGATGACTGTGTGCTGGAGGTTGGGGATGAGGGATTCCCCCATCCAGATGACTGATCAAATCTATTGAAGAAGAGAATTAGGTCATTCGCCCACCTCCTGCCCTCCGCAGGCTGGGAATTGGGTTCCTTGTAGCCTGAGATGGTTCGAAGGCCCCTCCAGACTCCGCTGATGTTGTTCAGCTGCAGCTGGTTCTCCATCCTCCTCCTGTAGCTGTTCTCCCCCCCTCCTTAGCATTATCCTCAGCTCCCTCTGCACTTCCTTCAGCTCCTCCTTATTTCCCAACCTGAAGGCTCTCTTCTTTTGTTTGAGGAGGACCTTGATGTTGGGAGTGATCCAGGGTTTATCGTTTTAAAAACACTGTACAGTCCTGGTGGGTACGGCATTTTCCACACAGAAGTTTATGTAGTCCATAATGCAGTGTGCCAGACTGTCAGTATCCTCTCCGTAGTGACCACAAAGCACTTCCCACACGGTTGAATCAAAGCAGTCCTTTGAAGCCTGTTCAGCCTCATCAGACCATCTCTTGACTGTGCGAGTGACTGCTGGCTGCCTGTGTACAAGAGGTTCGTACAGAGGGAGGAGGTGAACCAGGTTGTGGTCTGATCTTCTCAGGGGAGGGAAAGGTGTTGAGTTGAATGCCTCCTTTGAGTTGGCATAGAGAAGAGTAGGTCCAGTGCTTTATTGTCTCTGGTGGGGCAAGTGACATACTAGGTGAATGTGGGTAGAGTGGAGTCCAGAGAGGCATGATTGAAGTCACCAGAGATGAGGAAGAGGGCATGAGGGTGCTCTTGTTGAAAAGGGGGGCACCAGCCCTCAGACGGGACAACACTGAATTACTGTATTTCTTTGATTTATGTGATCAGTCTCATATCAAAAGCTGTGACTTCTTGATTCAATGGATCTCCAGTCTTTACTTCAAAAGAACACAACAGGAAAACGACTGAGTGTAAATAAAAGTTTATTATCTAGACAATTATCTACAGAGTTCAAGCATCTCGGGGTGTTGTGTACAAGTGAGAGTAGGATGGAGCGGGAAATTGACAGGATGGATTGGGGCAGCATCAGCAGTAATGCAGACGTTGTACCAGACTGTTGTGGTGAAGAGGGAGCTGAGCTGGAAAGCAAAGCTCTCAATTTACCAGTTGGTCTTTGTTCCATCCCTCACAAATGGTCATGATGGTCAAAATGCGCTGGGTAGTGACTGAAAAAATGAGATCGCGGGTACAAGCAGCCAACTGAAGCTTCATGTCATGAATCCACTAGATGTTGGAAGCTTTCCTCTGAGACTCATGTTGACATGATTGCATCACATAACTGAAGTTCACTGAACTCATTTCATGTAACAAGTTTGAGACGACTTTTGCTTTGTGAAATGGAGCATTGATTGTGCTTGGAGTGGCCAATAGAAGATGGTAAACTGTGGCCATAAAGGCTAAATTTCTCTGGTGAGCCTATGCCCAGTATAGCCTCAGATTCCTGTTCTCTATCATATCAAGACATAAAACATAAACATAAACATAAACATAAACCATGTTGTATGTACAGTGACTGATCCCAGTGGGGGCAGCTAACGTGGACACTCTTTCAGACACATCATCTGTGGTGACCACACACTGATTAGCAACACATGATTATATCACCACCACACAAGCGTGGCCTCTTTGATTCCTTGATTTCCATGGTCAAGCAGTTAGATGAATTAGATGTATGCTTACATTTAAGTTGTCAGTGGGTCAGCGTTTGTGTTTGACATAAGTGGGTGTAGTGGCTTCAGGTCACCTGTGGGTCTGAGTCCTAAAGAAGAGACCAATCAACAAAAAGCATCTCCATTTTTATATCCACTGTGCATAACAATCAATAACAATCAACACCTGTGATTGTGATTATAATGATGACAGCTGCTGATAGCATGTCAAGGTAAACAATACTGCCAATGCCTCAGAGTATGAATCTGGTAATTTGATGATAATTTGATTTGCCATAATTTGATCTGCCTAATGAAACTTTTTGACCATTAAGATGCTGACAGTGGTTAACAGCTAGTAACTTAACAAACATGTGATGAAGCAGCTGGTACAAACGCTGGATGATGGAGAAAACAAAGAAAACAAAGAAAGCTCAGTAACTAATGAGATATGAGGCTTAACAGTACAAATAAACGTGGGCTCACTACTTGACAAGCAACAGGTCACTGTTGCCTTTTTTATCTAATGGGTTATGAAAGCTTATTAATGATTTATAAAAGTGTTAACAAGCTTATTAATAAACTAGTTATAAACCATTAAGAGATCATTTATAGGGGTAGTCCTATTGTAATGTGGTACCTCATTATTAGACTAAATTGGCTTCCCCTCAACATGTAAAACGTTTTAATCACACCCTCCATCTTGTTCTGACATATAGCATAGGAATTGAACAATTCATTGCTATTTAGTCCACAAAAAGCCCTCCATAATGCCAAATATATTCTTTCTTTCTTGTTTTGTGTAGTCTCTGACAGGCTCTTCTCTAACACATTTTTCTGACCTTGTGGACAAGTGAACTGACAGCATCTGACGGAGTCCCAGTACATGTCACTTCAATGAACTGACCTTTATGAGATGCAGACATCCGGGCTATCATGACGAGATATATGCACTGTGGTGGAAACTTTAGAGATGGAAAAGCTCAGACACAGTATTTTAGAATCTGACTAACAAGAATACTCACGCTGAAGCAGCTAATTGACAATATGACATGAAGGCACTATGGATTGATTTGATGGGGCCATTTTTTTTCTGCATGAGCATTTTGTTCCTAAGCTTACTCTTTTTTATATTTTCTGTGTCCCATGTCCCTACCCTACATCTCCCTTACAGCTTGTGTATCAGGCTTCTTTAAGGCTGCACAGGGAGACCACAAATGCCTGCAGTGCCCCATTAACAGCCGAACCACAAGTGATGGAGCAACAAATTGTGTCTGTCGCAACAGCTACTACCGCACTGACTCTGACCCTCTACAGATGCCCTGCACCAGTATGTATATACTAAACAGCAAAGAGCAACACATATGATTTGATGTGAACACCTATCCATCTCTGAAATGCACATAACAAACAAACATAACAAAAACATACAGTTTACATTTATATCAACATAGTTATCTTCTTCTTGAGACAATGGGCACAGAAATTGAGCTCTATGCTGATGTTCTATACATAGTGAGATACAGATCATTTCTATCATAAATCCTGTGTCCAATATGAATAGTGAGGGAGGTTATGTTACTGTAGTGGCTGTAAAGAGGGAAGACCAGACAGGAAGTAAAAATTCTAAGGTCCTAACTCTATCTCTAAGGCTAACCCTGCAAAGAATGCAAATGCAAACTAATTTCAGCTTCAGATGATGATTCACCAAATCTACCAGTCAATCTTGTTCCAGCATACCATTTGTGAACAAGATATTTGAAATCCCTCTCTTGGGACAGTGACTCACTCTTGATCTGAATGCCCCATTGACTGACAGAGAACCATGGTCATAGACTCGGAGGTGCTCACTTTCAGACAGCCCCTGTGCATAATGGAGGTCACAGCCTGATGTAGTTAGTAGAACCACATAATCTTGGGGCCACTATACCGAACACCCTCCACACCATAAAAATCACAAGTGGAAGAGGTGCGAGACACTCTCCAGTATCATTGCAAGGGTAAACAACTTGTCCAATGCTCCATGACCAGGGACCACATTGTTCATTATTATTATTATTATTATTATTATTATTATTATTATTATTATTTCTATCTAAATTTCAAACGTTTAAAAAAATATTAAGAAATAATAGTTAGTGATATGGATTTAAAAAATACAAATACAAAGTCGAGAGAAAGACTGACATGGATATCCTCTCTGGTCTTCTGTAGTAAACAGAAAAATGCTGTAAGAGCACCAACTGCAGAAACTTGAACTTCATCAGAGGAAAATCTGAGGGGAAAAAATAATCACAGTCTTGGATTGGCTGTTTGCAAAACAAAGTGCAACGAGATGCCAAGTAGATTTTTCAAGTATTGTTCCATATTTAGGGCAATGGGCACAAACCCAGAAGAAGCAGACAAATTAAGTGAATTACATTACCAGTATAATTAATTTTTTCCCCATCTCTTCCAGCTGTTCCATCAGCTCCACAAAATGTCATCTCCATAGTGAATGAGACCTCTCTGAGGCTGGATTGGAGCCCACCACAGGAGAGCGGTGGCCGAGAAGACGTTGTCTACAACATCATATGTAAGAGCTGTGGCAGTGGGCGGGGTGGCTGCACCCGCTGTGGAGACAATGTGCAGTTTGTCCCTCGTCAGCTGGGACTGACTGACACCCATGTCCACATCAGTGACCTCCTAGCTCACACCCAGTACACATTTGAAATACAAGCTGTCAATGGAGTATCTGACCAGAGTCCTTATTCACCACAGTACACCTCTGTCAACATCACCACCAACCAGGCTGGTGAGGCTAACCCTGCATTTTAAATTAGATGATGTTACTATAGTGACTGCTCAGTGATTCGATGAGTGATTGTTGATAGGTCCAAAAGGTTCTGTTTCAGTAGCCTGTCTGCCTTTCATTTTCTCTACTCTAACTTTGCAATCTTATTTTGTTCTCAGCACCATCAGCAGTGTCCATCATCCACCAGGTCAGTAGAACCCCTAACAGCATTACACTGTCCTGGTCCCAGCCTGATCAGCCCAATGGAGTTATCCTGGACTATGAACTGCAGTACTATGAGAAGGTACATCAGTGCTGATGATAAAAGTCAGGCCTTCCCCAAATTTCTTACTGCTCATTTATAGTTTTGATACTTTCAGACATCATTTGTCTGATTATTTTCTGACTTATCATTAGTGATGCATGTGTTTCAGAACCAGGCAGAGTGGAACTCATCTCTAACAAGGAGTCAGACCAACACTGCAGTCATACGAAGCTTGAAACCTGGAACGATCTATGCCTTTCAGGTTCGGGCTCGGACTGTTGCTGGATTTGGACGCTTTAGTGGCAAAATGTACTTCCAGACCATGACTGAAGGTAAGACTGACAATCAGCTAAATGTAAACAAATTTTTACCTAATATTGTTGTGGAGTTGAAGGAGCTATTTTGGGCGCCCCTGGTATCAGAAGTAAAAGTGCAATTCATGTGTCTCATAGACAGTGGCATGTCTATGAGACACATAGTGTAGCACTTCTACAGCTTGGATTTGCATGAAGCAATTGTATTAACTGCATTACAAAATATCTGGTTCTTTGATAGAAAGTCAAAGGTTCAAGCTCATGCACATAAAAGTGCTATTTGCCTTTTTGGTGTTTGGTTTTATTTGATACTCACCTCCTGTCTCATTCCACATCCCTGCACTTCGTGCCCTGCTGTGCTTCCCTCCTGTGTGATTACTTTACCCCACCCTAATGTGCTGCACCTGTGTGTCATTGTCTCCCTTGCCCCAGTGTATTTAGTTCAGTTTAGTTTCAGTACTCACTTTACTTTGTGCCAGTTCATCTTGTTCACTAGTGTCAGAGTTCAAGCCTTTTCCCCTATGTGTATGGTTGTATATTTCTAAGTAGAGACTGTGACTTTACCTGCTGAGTGTCTCGAGTTCTGCTTTTGGGTGCACTCTCTGTTTTCAGCTGTTACAGAATCGTCCAATCACTGAAAATTCTTTCAAGAACATTGAAAGGAAAAACTGAAATGGAAATACAGAAAGGGGGAAAACACTTCTGGAAACTTCCACCTCACTCATAGTCATTGATTGAGGCTGTATTTGAAAATTAGCCACATTTATCGGTTTTCTGTCTTTTCACCTGTAGAAGAATATAACTCCAGTATCCAGGAGAAACTCCCCCTCATCATTGGTTCTGCTGCTGCAGGGGTAGTCTTCATCATTGCCATCACTGTCTTCATAGTTGTCTGCCGCAGGTGAGCCAGTAATGTTACAGGTACAGATTACAGATATAATTGATTTCTTCTAAGTACCCAATAATAATAAAAAATAAGAAACATGGAACTTTTGCCTCTCCTTGAAACAGAGCTCAGTCACATCAGAATCTGCTCATGTGCACATCAGCAGGAGAAGTTCATGGAAAGGGCATATAATACACTTTACCACAAATCCCCATCATAAATAAAATTGCACTTTGTTGTTTTATTCACATATTCTTGGTGCACATCTTTTTGAACAGTCACAACATGGCACAACCAAAATACCAAGCAAGAAAAAAACTGCGTCACACAGAAATTCTTCTTTACTGTGTCAAACCTGTACACTGTTCAACTGTCATAAAAAGAATCCCAAATCAAGGACTGAGCTTCATCCATATCACATGGGCTTCATTGGTGGATGGAGTTGCCCATTTCATGGATCTGTTGAAATGCAAGCCTCTTTGTGTTTGTCCTCAGCAGGAGAAGTTCAGACAGACCAGAATCAGAGTACACAGACAAACTCCAACATTACACCAGTGGTCACAGTAAGTACTTTAACCTGAACAGTGTGTTGTAATCAGACAGCACTGAAGTTTTATTGTGTGTAAATGAAATGCAGGATCGTTTTGCTCCGCATTCATGTGACAGTTGTTGTTTGTATAGCCGCTGCTGTCTCTTCTCTCTGTTGAAGTGTCACCAGGAATGAAGATCTACATTGACCCCTTCACTTATGAAGACCCCAATGAAGCAGTCAGAGAGTTTGCGAAGGAGATCGACATTTCCTGTGTCAAGATTGAACAAGTGATTGGTGCAGGTAAAGGAAAACAATGCATGAAAAGGAAATTATGTCAGGTATCAGAGAAGGCAGGTGAGGGTTGGGATGTTTTTAATTGGCCTGTTGGAACTCTTCAGCAGATCTGAGGGCATGCCTTGCCAAATTCATGTAAAATTTCATATCACTGCCTGACATAATAAAAACGCAGTGTATGTATCATTCCTATTATGTCTTAGACTGATGGTTATAGTAGTGTAGTTTCTATGAATTTCATGATGTCTTTTTAAAACTAAAGCACTACGTACAATGTTTAGATTAATACATATAATTTGTTCAAAATGCCATTGACCATCCACTGATTGCTCCTGTCTTTCTGCCAGGTGAGTTTGGGGAGGTATGCAGTGGAAACCTCCGTCAACCTGGGAAGAGAGAGATCCTCGTGGCTATTAAGACACTGAAAGCAGGCTACACTGAACGCCAGAGGCGGGACTTCCTAAGTGAGGCATCAATCATGGGCCAATTCGACCATCCAAACATCATCCATCTGGAGGGCGTGGTGACCAAAAGCAGCCCTGTGATGATCATTACTGAGTTCATGGAGAACGGATCCCTCGACTCCTTCCTCAGGGTAAAAATTTGTGTGTCTGTACCCTAATATGCAAATTTAAAACTACTTACAATTTTGCTCTCTCAGGTTAGAGGCCAGAGGAAAGGATATATCGGGTCACAATAAACATTCTTCCTTTTGGGGCCATGACTCATTGTTAATTTCAGCTTTGAAAACTATGGCTTGTCACTGACAGCTGTTTCAAAATAATTGCAGTTATAAGCAATGATGCTGACCACAGATTACACGGAGATCTGATCATGTGCTTGATTTGTTGGAATTTGTGTACTATAACTATGTTACTATAGTAAGTAATGTTCATTCTTTTGCATTATTCATCACAAAGTAAAAACACTAATTTGGTGTTTTGTTCCTAAAGCAAAATGATGGGCAGTTCACAGTGATCCAGCTGGTGGGAATGCTGCGAGGTATAGCAGCTGGAATGAAGTACCTGTGTGACATGAACTACGTCCATCGAGACCTGGCAGCTAGGAACATCCTGGTCAACAGCAACCTGGTGTGCAAGGTGTCTGACTTCGGCCTGTCACGCTTCCTTGAGGATGATACTTCAGACCCCACCTACACGAGTGCACTGGTGAGTCCTCATCACAGACCCCTAGCTCACCATTAGGAGTGGTGGACCTCCTAAATGGCACTAAATGTTCATGGCAACATTGGCCAGTTAATGAGAACTTTTCACAAAGCTGCCAGAAAATGGAGTGGGGTTGACCCTGTTTCTATGGATGACAACACTTATTTTTGACTTAATTCACAGACAATAGTTGACAAGTGAATGGTTTGTGTCATTGGATGTGGAATCAAGTGTAGGAGCGTGAAAAAGAACCTGATTGGATTAGATTACATAAAAAAAAAAAAGAATTATCAATTAAAATACACACTTCAGAAATTAATTAAATTGAATTTTATTAAAATCATGTTATAAATCATTATGAATAAAGTTACATTAGTGAGAGTTTAGAGTCAAAACAGGAAATCAAACAAATGAAAAAATGGGTTGGCCAATATGTCAGAAGGTTTCTAAAAAAGGATCAGTAATGGAACGACACCAGTCTTTGTCTTTCAGTGGGACTGATTCCCCATTAAAAATTTCCTCAGTTATTCTAGTTACATCCATCCATCCATTGTGTCACTGTGGTAACAGGTCAAGCAAAGTAGTTCAGTTTTCCTTCTTGACATTCACAGGCCAAATGAGATATGTACGGTTCGGGAGCAACAGTTCTACTCTGAGCTCTCTCCAGAAATCAGAGCTCCTCACCCTGTCTCCAAGGCTGACCTGGTAGTGACTGAAAGAATAAGATGATGGCTGGGCATTTCAGTAGCTCATATCTGCGTTCTCTATTAAACAAAATTAGACAACCACAGTAGTCAACTCACCCATTTCATTGTCCCTCTCTATGTGTGGTCCAGGTCTGTCATATGATGCGCTGCAGCGCTGCAGGGGCAGTGTTTTTTCAGCTTCCTGTGTGAAATTGACAGTCAACATTGTTTCTTTTAACAATGACTACAATCATTCTATAACCATAACCTTATTATTGTAACCATGACAACGAAGATCATTTAACCTGAACAAGCCATAATTCCCTAAGCCTGAAACAAACCGAACATTCACAGCAGCCTTGGCGTGATTATTTATTTTTTAGTAGTGATATATCTCCTGCCACTGGTAGAGGCACAATGCCCCTATGGTTTGTTGAGGGTAGGGACAAACAGCCTATAAGACCCTTTATGTTGGAGGATTTGCTCTCAGTCCACAGTACCACTGTTGACCTCCATGCTTGTTTTTCCAGGGAGGAAAGATTCCCATCCGGTGGACGGCTCCAGAGGCCATCCAGTACAGGAAGTTCACCTCCTCCAGTGATTGCTGGAGCTATGGCATTGTCATGTGGGAGGTGATGTCATATGGAGAGAGGCCGTACTGGGACATGAGTAATCAAGATGTGAGTAAAGCCCTGTAGTACAGTATTTAAGTACATATCACAGAACTGTCAAAGAAAGGTGAGATGGTTTGATGTGTTGATGTTTGTGTGTACAATTACAGTTACCATTTAGACTATTCTGACTGCATAGGTTGAGGAGCTTTAAATTATTGGCAGAAGAAACTGGTACAGACTCAACACTGGTTTTGTAATCAACCAGGCCAGGCCACGAAGGTGCATTCAGACAGTGAGCAGTAACCACAGCATTTGCTGATGAATTAAAAAAAGAAATTAAATGTAGTTTATTTAGTAAGTAGTAGTAAATCAATTAAATGTTTAGTTTTCAGATAATAAATAAATAAATAAATAAGTAAAAATACATTTTAACAAAATTAAATCTAAAAAGTTATATTAGATTAAAATGAATTACATAAATAAATCAAATAATTACATTTTTTAAATTTCAATTAAATTAAATTAAATTTGAAATGAAATGAAATGAAAAAACACAGAGTAGATGACCCATGATCCTGCTGGAGATGATGCATAGTGTGGTTTATCTCAAATGCCAACAATCAAATAGTGGTTTCAATTCATTTGTGTTTTTTCTTCTGTCTTACCTGTTAATTGCAGTTCTGTACTGAAACAAGTTCTTGTAGTCATGTTCTCATATACTTGTCATTAGTTTTCATATCAATTTTGTAGGTCATCAATGCCATAGAGCAGGACTACAGGTTACCCCCCCCTATGGATTGTCCTAGTGCATTGCATCAGCTGATGCTGGATTGCTGGCAAAAAGACCGGAACAACCGGCCCAAATTCAGCCAGATTGTCAGCACTTTAGACAAGATGATCCGCAACCCTAACAGCCTCAAGGCCATGACACCACTGTCATCAAGGTATGGCAGGACCTCCATCACTTAAAACTGTGAATGGCCCTTACAAACCAACCTTCTCACAGGCTGTTGTGTTCTTCTTTTGTCTTCTTTCTGTCCACCAGTGTTCACCTACCTCTGCTTGATCGCAGCACTCCAGACTTCTCCTCTTTCAGCACAGTGGATGAGTGGCTGGATGCCATTAAGATGGGCCAGTACAAGGAGAGCTTTGCCAACGAAGGCTTCACCAGCTTTGATGTGGTGTCTCAAATGACCATGGAGTATGTTAGATATGCTTGAAATATTCACACTGATCATTATTTCTTACTTAATTGTCATTTAAAACATAAACCAGGACTCCTAGTTTGTAATTGAATGTCTATTTTTGAATATGTCTGTTAAGGGCAGTTTTAATTGAGGGAAGGGAAGACAAAATAGATATGTTTTGACATAATGTATATTTGTTAGGTACCAAGAGAAATTAACATGTAATACAGGGGCAGAGCTTGAAAAATATCTGTGTTGTAACAGTAATGTCAGTATTGATAGAGATATATTTAATTATAATTACACAGTTACTGTAAATATAGTTTTCCTCGTGGACTTAACAGGCACTCAAGGATTTGGTTCCCACAAAGTCCCTAATCATCATCTTCATCATTTTGGGGGAATTTATGTTTTCATTTTTGTTGTTCATGCTGAATATGAACAGGCTGAGTCATCTGGATTTGTCATAATCCGGTTGATTTTGGTCTGTCTATGGACTGAGGATCCTTAGGTGAATGTTTAATGCTGATTGTTTTTTTCAGCTCATGTAAAGGGAAAAGTTATGCTCATTCTGCCCGGATCTGTGATGAACTGTGTAGCCGACCTGCAGGTCAGACATAATTAGCCATTATCAACAGTGTTGTGCCAGTTCACACTTAAAAAAAAAAGTTCAAAGTTCAGTTCATACAGATGAAAATGAACTAGTTCACGTTGATAGTTCATTTTTTTAAATTTTGAACTAAGTTCACAGTTCCAAAAATGAGCTAGTGCACGTTCATTTGTTCAGTTTTCTTTTAAATAAATAAAGGCCAATATTCTTTTTCAATAGAACCTCCTTCTACCCATCCATCACCAGCCCCAAATCATTGCCACTCCCAAACTAAATGAATTATTATACACCACTGAAGAGTCACAGACATGAGTTACATTTAAAATATAAATATAAATATAATCTGTCTGAGTCTTCACTTGTTTGTTCATAAAACTGCTTCATTTGTTCAAATAAACTGGCTTCAGCAGTATTAGATGCAGTACTGCTGGCACCAGCCAAGCTGGGCCGTGTTTATGGAGACGTCATGCAGCATGTCGTAAAACGTGAGCTAAAACTGTCGTACAACATTCATTTGTAAACTGATTCGTTCAGTTCAGCGTGAATGCTGTTCATAGAACACGTTCATGCACAACACTGATTTTCAGTAGCGTAAATCATGAATATACTTTGAAATGAGTTGCAGGGTCAGAAAGTTCAGTTTATTTCCATGGAAACACATGAGATCTTTAAGTCCTGTCTCATAGTGCTTTTCATCTTCTTACAGTCCAGCAGCTTTGCAGACTTGGTAGAACAAGGAATAGGTTACTAGATATGTAAAAACCTTATAAAATGCCATTTAGACTTGTATTTCAGCATCCAGAAAACAGGGGGTCTTAAAGGGGGTCAAGTTTTACTCTAGTTTTATTCATCTTGAGGTGGAACTGACTAATGGTTTCTCTTCAGGGACATCCTCAGAGTGGGAGTGACATTAGCCGGCCACCAGAAAAAAATCCTCAACAGCATCCAATCCATGAGGGCCCAGATGAACCAGATCACTTCAGTGGAAGTGTGATTTCACAGACCAGGAACACACAGGCTCTGATTACTGCAGGAAACCCAGCAGCCACCAACTCTGCATTCTCCTGGAACCTCTGAAGAAAGCTGATGACCTGCACACAGACTGACTTCAATCCAACCTCAGCTCACTGTCCCACCCTCCCTCCAAATTCTTCCCAGAAGGTTCCATCAGTCTGCAGCACAGCACAGATGTTCTGTGTTTTCTTGTAGCTGTTTCATGTCCAGGTAACAGTTATGCTTGTGGGTTTGATGTTGTACTTTACAGTCATCTAGACCCAGTCTTCAAACTGTTCAGTCCATGTCTATTTAATGAGACGCCTTGTTATTTTAATTAATTTTATTAAATGGTAACACAGCACAGTTGGCTTCACTGCCACCAAGTTGAAACATTCAGTAAGAAATCAAGTTTCCAAACTTGCCCTCACACTTGATGCACAAGACTCACTATTGAAAATGAATAAGAGTGAATGAAAGTAGTGGTAGAATTCTATTAAAAGCCCGCAACAAAATACATGACATTATTAGCTGGCAGCACCCATTGTTTTCAGTGAAGCATGTGAAGCACTGACACGGCTGACTACTGCTCTGTTACACAGTGATAATGGTCTTCTAGATTTTCACTGTGAGGTAACAGGCACAGCTGGTGCCCTGGCTGTTTTAATTAGTTATAGTTTAAATAACTTAAAACAACCTAACTTACCTACCTTACCTTAACCTAAGAAGTGATAGTTCAGGTCATATGATGTGGGGTTGTTTGAGGTACTCATGCATAGTCTTCAGATTCAGATCAGCATCCTCTCAGTTTTAGAGAAGTAGCAGGGAGCTGAGTGATGTTCTGCTGTGGACGGGCTCAGCAGACAAAATCTGTTTTATCCACTTAAAAAATACCTATGGAAAAAAGCCAATATCTGTGTGTTTGCTATTTTTGGAATATTTTCACCGTTTTAGCTGCCCTCAAACAACACTTTGGGATGACATATTCTCAACCGCTAAACTACTGTATTCCTACACACAAGCTCACTGTGGTTTCACTGTCCTATTTACTGTGGAGTAGAGAGTTACTGTAAAGTCTGGCTCACGGGCTTAAAGTAATATGTTTCATGTTTTTTGGGAGTAATAAGTGTCAAGGTGAAAACACAGTCATCATATTGTACATATCATTGCTTGATTTTGGCATACACTGCCCCAAAAAAGCTGACTGATGTTGATTACAGTTATTACAACTCCCCAACTAATGTGCAATCTTTATTAGTTTATATGCTACTTGATTTTAAGAAACTATAACTGTAAACTATAATAGTACCCCAACTTCCTTGCTCAGTTGTTGCTGTTTTAAAACACAATACAGATTGCATTGCAATCACCAAAGAAAAAATATGTCAATTATCTGTATCTCACCTAATGCCCAAACTGGAGGAAAGATTTGTGTCTGTTGAATCACTCGCTGCACATTTATTACACTCAACAACAAAGCATAGCCTTTAGCATTAGCAAAATTTCTGTGTTCCTCTTTTTAATTGGGACTACCACCACAACCTAAACTAGACAATTTGTCTGTATGAGATCTGTAACTCCTCATTATGAGAAGGCAAATTTCTTATTTTTTGTAAAAATTCAATATTTTCTCATAATTATGTCATACAGGTATCACAATCAAAAAAATGTATGTTATATGTTGTTGTAGTCCCATCAATGAAGAGGGGGCACACACAGGGTACTGAACTTGCAGTCAGTGGTTCAAACATATGCATCTGTCCCGCTTGATATGAAATAATGTCTCCGTACGGTCCATAAAGAGCTTTAAGTTGTGCTAAGACTAAATTTGGGATTTTGTTGCTGTTATGCAATTTAAAAAGCAACTCCAAAATATTGCTACCAGCACAGCTGGTTGTGATCAGGTGCAGTCTGCTGTATTCATGACAACATTCATCTGTGATGTATCATTGCACAGATGTATCATACAGTCAGCAGTGTTTTCCTGCACAGAGTCTGGTCCTGTAGCAACCACTAGTTGCTGGCACTAGCAGAATTTTGGCCAGTGTTCAGTTACTCTAAACAAAAGCTGGTAGTGGAACTTTACAGTGTTACCATGTTACCTTCTGTTTGTATGTCATTTTATGGTTGGGTTACAGAACATGAGCCCAAGGTGTATACATGTGAAGGTGTTATACAAGATTCACTTTCCAAGAGCCTCAACATACATTCACTTTTGGGGGTGGGGTGGGGGGGTCATAATTTTGTTTTTGTTTGGTTGTTTTTCTTGTGAGGACAGTGTGACATCTCAAGAAAGAAGGCATCATGACCAAAATCAAAATGAGTGTTTATCCTCTCAGGTTTTTTTGGGGGAAATACAGGTCATGTGCTCCATCTTGACACCATAAAGTATGAACCCTCTGACTATGCTCTGATTATCTGTCCAAGTGCATATTCCCTTTATGGTTTAAGATGGTCCAGCTGAGTTTCAGAAACCACTTTGGGTGGAAAACATGATTTGTAAACTTCACAGGAACAGTAGACTCTCAGAACTCTATTTTGTTTTTGTTTTTTTTAAATGTGAATTTTGATAAAACTGTGTTTTTTATAAATGTTAGAAGAATAATTTATACTTCACAGTACAGAAAAGTGAATTCTCACCTTGTAATGTCTGAGCCTTTTTTTTTGGTATTAGGGCATTTGGCAAATTAAACCTCTTCCTTCAACTGTACCAGCACAAGGCACAGGTTTATCCATTCACTGTTAATGTATTGTATGTACATGAGTCCTTAATGACCTCAAAACCCTTTTAGCTTGGTCTTGTTTGTAAATGGTAAGGGTGTCCTCAATTCATATAAGGTCATCCTTATTTTGTGATAGCCTCCAATAGCACCCCAAAGGTCTTCCCAGCTAACAGGTTAAATAGTCAGGAATGTCAGTTCTTCTTTATGGTCTGCTCACGAAATCACAGTTAAACAAAAACAAAAAACAAAAACAAAAAGAACATGTAGTGCAGGTTTGAACTTTCATTGTTGCTGATTTTATGTTTTACTCACACTGGCTGGATAGCCCTGCACTTTACCTCTGTCTTATTTTTACATGTAAGTGCACACTGAGGTCATAAGCTGGAGTTTGAAGAAATTTACTTTACTTGTACAATCTGTACTGGTGCATGCTTGAACATATGCTATATGTTTCATGAACTGTACAAGACTAGCTCATCTCAAAAGCACATTAGACACTACACACACAGGGAGTGTGCATGTGCGTGTGCTAGTGTCGTTTTGCAATTTTCATGGCTGCAGTCTAAAAAACATGCTTCACATCTCTCATTTGAAGCTTTTCCAACAACTGATTTTTTTCACATTCTCCTTTTATCTTTGATATTTAATAAATGTTGTTCAGTCAGATTTTCAATACCAGTCTGCACTATTTTATCGTACGTGTGTGTGCATATATGTGCATTATTATAATAATTCTCCTATATGTTTTACAGACACACAGACAGTGCACTGTACTACACATGTGCATGGTATGCACATTTCAGTGTTTTGGCACATTGGGCCCTGGCAACACATCCAGGCTGTCTGTTAAAACCACACCGAGACTCTTCAGAGAAAAACAGTATGGTTCCAGTGTGTTTTCTTTTTAATTATTCAAAAGCCTATCTCACAAATGTGAGCATAGGCCAGGATGATAATATTTGTGCTCTTCTTAATAAATGAAACAGAAAAATTTCTAGAAACACCCTTCATCTTAAACGTTCTCTTAATGTGTAAGAGCAATGAGGTTTCCTGGAGTAATGTGATTGGAGACCTCAGTGGATAGCTGTTGCATGTCATCCTTATTTTTCTGAATGTCTACAATCAACTAGCCTAAAATAACATCACAAAAAGTAAGATTTAATCATAAAATTACAAATTCATTTTGGAGCAATCAAGGAACTTGAGTGAATATGTGTGAATATAAGTTGTTTTATGAGGAAAATTTTCACATTAAATGACTGGATTACTCTGTAAATCTATATTAACTATTTTGCAGCGAGATGTGAAATACTGAAATGAGATACTGAAAGATATATTTACTCCTAACAGTGATATATTTATTACACTTGATATCATTTCTTTTTTATTATTAAATAATGTGACTTTAGAGCTGAAGTACGGATTCAGTTGTCTTACCTCTTTATGCGGGGTTATACACAAACAGAGGATAGAAATTGCCTCACCTGAATATGAAAGAGTTTAACTGTGAACATTCTGTTTTGTAAATGTTTGTGTGTGTGTGTGTGTGTGCCGTGCTCCATATGGCTCATGTTTGAACTGCACTATACCAGCTTCTTAGCATTCACATAGAGCTGAAATGTCCTGGTTCTGATGCTACATTTCCTTTTCATGTTCCCAGTGTTGAAAATGTTTAAATTCTACACATACACAAAGAAAAGTTTGTTTGTTTTTGTTTTTTCTGGGAGTGAGAAATAGAACAAAAGGCCATTATGTTGTATCTATGTTTGAGTACAGAGCAGGAATTAGAGCCTAACTTAGTGTAAAGACCGGAATGAGGGGAAAACATCTAACAGATAACCGCTTGTGTCAAAGTTCCAAAACACATCAAAACCTCTTTAGCTCACTAATCAACACATGGTATACAGTATCATTTGTTTAGGAAAACAGAAAAATAAGTATTAACTGAACCTATTTAGTCTGAGATCATGTGGCCTTACACATTTAAGGTCATTTAGAAACCATCTACATTACATAGGGACATATTTATTTGTAAAAACAAATATTTGCCAATATACCCATATGAGACAGTTTAACTTATTTCAAAACAGTATTGATCCTAAAACTCTAGTATCTGTAGTACCAACAGTGCATTTGTGTCTGTGTGGATTAAGCTAACAATGCAATATGTATGAGCTTTCAGGTGTTGTGTGGATTTTGATCAGTAGTGGGGTATTGAAGTTATTTTTACCTTGTGTTTGTGTTGCCATGGCAAAATGTGGTCCTGGAGACACCTACTGTGATAGAAACTACCAGAAGGGAGCCCCCCCTTGCTGACCAACTTTATGCCACTGGTGAAACTTGCTGATCACTGTATGGCAGTTTCAATCATTTCCGTCCAAGACTTTAGGTAAACTGGATCTCATGGATCACAGCAGCCGCAACACTTGTCAACATATTGATGGTCTGACCCATGAATACGCAGTAATTATTACTACATTATTACCTGCTGCAACAGCATGGCTGGTATTGTTTTCACCTAGTGTGTGTATGTGTGTCATCATGACAAAATATGGTTCTGGGGACATCGACTGTAGTGGGAACCATTAGAGGTCATTTTGAGTACAATAGCATCAAAATTGTGCATGATGCAGTCATTAAACTTTACACCTGTGGAGTTGAGATCAAAATGAAGGCAGAGTCTGATGCTGCGTGTGGTCTAACCCATGAGTACTCATGTAATAATGTGAACATGTTGACAGGCTGGTGGGATCCCATCACAGATGGTCCCTCAAGATTGATATCCATCTTCTTATCTCACTCTATGAACTCTATCAACTCTGACTTGATGATATTTCATACACCCAGAATAAACTGGAACTAGAGACTGCTGTACCAAAATACAAATTTGCTAGGAGGCCTCAATGTAAGCCTTACTAAAGGAGTAATTAAGTAAAAATGTACAATTGATGTATGAATCCAATCAAATGTTAAATGAACAAGCCAAAGAAATGAACAATGTGGGGCTACACTGCACCACTTACTGCACAGAGTTAAAAATAAAACAAGGAAATCATCACAAAACTTATGGAGAGATCAATTTAAATCGAATCAAAACTATCTACAACACTCAAAGTTGCCTATTTCACAGCAAACTAAAGTAAATCAAACCACATAGTAAACACACATGGAAGAGGGCTACTCCACCACTCAGTGTGCCCTTTAGCACAGTAAGACACCTCGCAAGAAAAATAAAACAGAAAATAACCCATTCAATTAACTAGTTAGAAATGCACTAAAATCTCATAATGCATGAAAAACAATGGTTGGCTCCTCTAGTAGGGTCTTTGTTTAAGAACTAAAAAACAGAAGACAAATCAATGTATAGAAGAAAACTTCACCAAAAGTAACATAACATATGCAAAGTAAATAATACACTTTGCTTGACTGGAGCACAGTAACTTCCCCCAATTAGAGAAGTGCAGGTGACTTGAATCTGTATTTACGAAGAACCATGTTTATACCGCATTAAAGGGAATAAAAAACATTTGCATACTGTTTGTGCACCTTGTTCCTTGGCTGATGTGCCTAGGCAATCACTAAGCTTTTATCCCTCACCAAACCACACATTTAACAAGTACATAAAAAATCTTAAATTAGATGTTATGAGCTAAAACAAATATATCATGGTGCCATAATTTCACTGTTGGAATCATGCTTTTAACCATGTTGAACAAAGAAACCACCAATCCAAGCACCAAACAAAGGCTGGCCTTACCTGCTCTCTCAGGTGTGTTTCAGTGGAGGAAGAAAGACCTAGGTGAGTTCCCCATCCCTTTTTATAGACTCTGCTCCCTCACCTGGGCCCCAACGCTAGACTCTTGTTTCCTCCCCTCTACATCTGTGTAGACAGATGTTTAATATTTGCTGGACTGTTTTGGGATCATGACTTTAGAGGGATCACCCACAGCCAAACTTTTTCTCACTCACTCTTTTCTCAGCCCTTACCACTGTGATCTCATGTAGACTTCTGTTTTTCTATTTGATGTTTTCTGTATAAATGTATATTTGATGGTATACCTGTGAATTTTAATTTGTTATACTGTTATTGGTTTATTTTGTAAAAAAAAAAAAAAAAAAAGAAGCAGCAAATGAAAACTAAATAAAGCAAAGAAAACATGGCAAACTTTTTTTGTGGTAAGTGTCTTCAATTAAAAAAACCGTGGTGTCAAGGTGCAATTGCTTCTCAACTTCTCAACAGACCAGCAGGTATTTTAAAAGCATTTATTTAACAGACATATAAAGGGTGAAAATACGCAATCTGATCCACTATGTGTGTGTGTGCGTGCGCGCATGTGTTTAGGAAAACAGAAAAAAATATGTGTCTGTGAATGTTCTCATTCGTCCAGGTCATAATTATCTCTCTCTCAAATTAAATCGAAGGCAACTGGACTTGTATTTGTCTGTGGAAGACGTTTCGCCTCTTATCCAAGCGGCTTCATCAGTTCATCATGTATTGGTCTCTCTAGTCCGCACTAGTCTGACCAAGAAAATGGAGAAGGACCCAGGTATTTAACCTTATAGTCATTCCATACGTGTCTGGGGTCTCAGAGAAACTCCGGAGGATTTTTAACAAACATCAAATCCCTGTATGTTTCAAACCCAGTAACACACTCAGGCAGAAACTGGTACACCCCAAAGACAAAACACCACACAATCAGAAAAGCAACCTGATATATGCGGTCAAATGCAGTGAGGATTGCAATGACCTATATATTGGGGAAACTAAACAACCTTTAAACAAACGTATGGCCCAACACAGGAGGGCAAACTCTTCAGGCCCTGTCTCAGCTGTCTACTCCCACCTAAAGGAAAAGGCACACTCCTTTGAAGACAGCAATGTCAAAATCTTGGACAGGGAGGACAGATGGTTTGAAAGGGGAGTCAAGGAAGCCATCTATGTAAAAGTGGAGAGGCCATCGCTAAACAGGGGAGGTGGTCTGCGACACCATCTATCCCCCATCTACAATGTCGCCCTTTCATCGGTACCCAGGAGGGTCAACAACATAACCTCAGACGACTCTCAACGATCGTCATCCACCAGGGGCTAACCTGTCCCTAACGACTGTCGTTCACAGGGGACAACAACAGGGTCACCTGACCCCTAACGACGGTCGTTCACATGAGACCACAACAATGGTCAGGTGAAACCAGTACTTTCACAGGTACTTTGGTGGACCCACCCACAAGAGGTTAAATACCTGGGTCCTTCTCCATTTTCTTGGTCAGACTAGTGCGGACTAGAGAGACCAATACATGATGAACTGATGAAGCCGCTTGGATAAGAGGCGAAACGTCTTCCACAGACAAATACAAGTCCAGTTGCCTTCGATTTAATTTGAGAGAGAGAAAAAAATATGGCATCTGGGAGTAAATGGTGTGTGTGAAAGGTAAATAACGAAAACTACAAACAAGATGGCAGCCTCAAAGATGGCTTGTGGGACTGCACGACATGAGAGAAACAATGGGTTTGTATTTCTTTGTTTAACAACATTTTCGTAATTTCTCAACCTCAGGGAAACCCGACTGACTATCCAATAAGCTGGCTATCCAATAACATTCGTCCTGGGCGTGGAACTGTGGACCAGCTCTTTACCCTCGCTAGGGTGCTGGAGGGAGCATGGGAGTTTGCCAATCCAGTCCACATGTGTTTTGTGGATTTGGAGAAGGCTTACGACCGTGTTCCCAGGGGCACCCTGTGGGGGGCACTCCGGGAGTATGGGGTGGATGGCCCCTTGTTAGTGGCCATTAAATCCCTGTACCAAAGGAGTGTGAGTCTGGTTTGCGTAGCCGGCAGTAAGTCGGACCTGTTCCCGGTGAGGGTTGGACTCCGCCAGGGCTGCCCTTTGTCACCGGTTCTGTTCATAACTTTTATGGACAGAATTTCTAGGCGCAGCCGAGTGGTGGACGGGTTTGGTTTCGGTGGCGGGAGGATCTCGTCTCTGCTTTTTGCAGATGATGTGGTCCTCCTAGCTTCATCGAACGCCGACCTTCAGCTCTCGCTTGGGCGGTTCGCGGCCGAGTGTGAAACGGCTGGGATGAAAATCAGCACCTCCAAGTCTGAGGCCATGGTTCTCAGCCGGAAACGGGTGGATTGCCCGCTTCAGGTCGGGGGGGAGGCTTTGCCTCAGGTGGAGGAGTTTAAGTATCTCGGGATCTTGTTCACGAGTGAGGGTAGGATGGAGCGGGAGATCGACAGGCGGATTGGGGCGGCGTCAGCAGTGATGCGGACGCTGAATCGGTCCGTTGTGGGGAAGAGGGAACTAAGCCGGAAGGCGAAGCTCTCAATTTTCCGGTCGATCTACGTTCCGATGACCGAAAGAACGAGATCGCGAGTACAAGCGGCCGAAATGAGTTTCCTCCGCAGGGTGGCCGGGCTCAGCCTTAGAGATAGGGTGAGGAGCTCGGTCATCCGGGAGGGACTCGGGGTAGAGCCGCTGCTCCTCCATGTCGAGAGGAGCCAGTTGAGGTGGTTTGGGCATCTAGTGAGGATGCCTCCTGGACGCCTCCCTGGGGAGGTGTTTCGGGCATGTCCCACCGGGAGGAGACCTCGAGGTCGACCAAGGACACGCTGGAGGGATTATATCTCTCGGCTGGCCTTGGAACGCCTCGGGATTCTCCCGGAGGAACTGGTGGAAGTGGCTGGGGAGAGGGCCGTCTGGACCTCTTTGTTGAGGCTGCTGCCCCCGCGACCCAGATCCGGATAAGTGGGAGACGATGAGACGAGACGAGACAGTTTAAATATGAAGACATTATAACAATAAAGCTAATTAGTAAGCTCCTTTTGCTAAATCTGCTGGTAAACTTTGTGTCATAGCTGCTGGCTCTAACTTAAATAATTCACTTCTTAGGCAGGCTCAATTCAATTATCACACATCTGTGGAGCTCCAGGAGGCCATATGTTGTAGTAAACTTTCATTAATATGTAACCCAACATTATTAAAATATACTCTGCATTATAAACATACGAAATGTTAAACTTACAGACTCAATGTATCAGCTCTCAACTAAGAAGTTGGGCCTGTATATGAGCCAGCCTTTGCTGAAGGAAATTTGTTGAGACATGTAACCTGAAAAAGAATGATGTAACCTGAAAAGAGTGATGTAACTTGAAAAGCATACACTTTAAAATAAAAATGTGATCTGGAAATCCCTGAAAATAAGTGTCAGAAGAACATGTCTACACAATGTTGAGAGAGTTGGGGGATTTCTAAAAACACATGACAACATTAAATGTCTAGTTTTGAGAATTCCAGCGAACACGTGACACCATTGTTTCTAGGGTGAAGATCGGTTCTCACCATAGGTGGAGATTCCACCTAAGAAGGTGGCATTACTGACTGTATAAGATGATGTTTAAGCAGTCTGTTCTCAGTATGGTCACCGGTGCCAGGCTTGGGTTTATCTCTTACAATAATAATAGTAATAGTAATAGTAAAATAAATAGGACAGTAGACATATACAAGATCATACTCTTGTTTGCACTGTGAGGCTTTGAACAATAGCCAGTGTCTATGGGCTCACATTTTTAAGGTAATTCAGTACTGGGTCCCAAGTTTTATCAAACATATCCCCTCTATCTTCATTGTAGAATCTCAACTTCTCCAGATGTAAAGTGTTTGACAGTTCTCCCAACCATAAGTTATAAGTAGGCACAGAGTCCGTTTTCCACACTCGCAAAATCAGCTTTTTAGCAATCACCATCCCAAATTGAACTGCTCTTCTTTCAAATTTATTAACAGAAGAAAGGACACTTGTGGCTCCTAGAATGACAACCAGAGGGTTGGGTGCTAGATTTTTACTAAAAGCCTTAGAAAAACACTGAAAAATACATTTCCAAAATAAATAAAGTTTACTACGTGCCCAGAATGAATGTGCTAGAGTTCCTATCGAGGATTTACATCAGTTACATATTGTTGGGACATCCGGGTAAAATTTATGTAGCTTTTCTTGTGAGTAATGGAGTCTGTGGAGCACTTTATACTGTATTAGGTTGTGCCTGGTGTTAACTGAACACTTTTGTACGTTTCGTAGACATTCTTCCCAAATCTCATCAGTTATTTCCATATTCAACTCGTCCGTCCATGCTTTTTTATACGTTTCTGAATTCACAGGAGCTCCATCATGAAGCATTCGATAGAAAACAGAGATTGCCCCACGAGTGCCCGGGTCCAAACTATTAATAATCTCTAGAGCATTGTGTTTATTCAAAACTTCAAAGTTTGGTACATTTTTTTTAACAAAATCTCTAATCTGCAAAAACCTGAAAAAACCCGAGGCAGGTATTCCATACTTGGCTTGTAGCTGTGTAAATGAGGCAAAATCTCCCCCCATGTACAAATCATTTATGTTGTTAATGCCCTTCCGTTTCCAAGCAGAGAAAGCAATATCATTTAGGCCAGGTATGAAAGCGTGATTTTCACAGATTGGAGTATCAATATATATACTTGGGGCCTTGATATGAAGTTTTATCTGCTCCCATGTGCGTATAGTACCATTGATTACAAAGCTGTAATTATACTGTGACTTCCTGATTTTGGTGGGGCTGTTGAGCAATGCTAGCAAGGAGGTCTTGTTACATAGCGATCGTTCTAAGCATAGCCAGGCAGGGCAGGAGTGTGAAGAGGAGGGGGGGCCCTTCCTCCACCAAGCAAGTATAGATAGACAAGCCGCCCAGTAATACATTTTAAAGTTTGGTAAAGCAAAGCCACCCACATTTTTAGGTTTACACAGATGTTTTTTGGAGATCCTGATGGCTTTGTAGTTCCAAAGAAAAGGTACAAAAATTGAATCTAGTTGTTTAAAGTAACACTGGGCGATGTAACATGGAAGAGACTGAAAAAGATGTAGGAAACGTGGCAGAGCGATCATCTTAATTGCATTAATCTTACCTACAAGAGAAATAGGAAGAGTCTTCCAAAAATGTATACTTTGTTTAAGTTGCTCAACTTTATTATGCCAATTCTTTTTTAGAAGATCCTCTGAGTTTTTTGTGACAATTATACCAAGATATGAGAAATCTTTAAATGCCTTTTTAAAAGGAGTAGACTGTATATATGTCATATCAACTTCGTTAGAGATTGGCATTAACTCACTCTTATCCCAGTTAACTGAAAATCCAGAGAGTCAGCCAAAGTTGCTAATTAAAGTCAAAAGATGAGGTATGGAGGCTTGGGGATGAGAGATGAATAAAAGAATGTCATCCGCGTACAGTGAAATATGATGTTCTTGTCCGTGAATGTCGATAGGAGATATTAGACAACTTTGTCTAATACTAACTGCTAACGGTTCTATAACAATCGAAAACAGGAAAGGGGAGAGGGGGCATCCCTGACGGGTCCCCTGACTGATCGCAAAAGGGGGTGAGATATTTTGGTTGGTTATGACAGAGGCAGTTGGATGTGAATAGATAAGCTCAATCCACTTCATAAAGGAGGGCCCGAAACCAAATTTTTTTAGTGTAAACATCATATAGGGCCATTCAACTTGATCAAAGGCACGCTGTACATCTAAAGAAATTATTACTGATTCTTCAATATGTTCTGTATACAAAATGTGGAACAAGCGGCGTAAATTAAAGTACATATGTCTGCCTGGCATGAAACCTGTTTGGTCAGGATGAATAATAGAACAGATGTGCTCCTTGTCCAATCTATTGGCTAAGACTTTCCCAAGAATTTTGGTTTCAATAGGTAGCAGGGAGATAGGACGATATGAGGAGACCAGGTTAGGGTCACGCCCAGGTTTGGGTATGAGTGAAATATTGGCCTTAAATAGAGTAAGAGGCAACTTAGAGACGATCAAAGAGTGATTAAGCATTCTTTGTCAGGATCTGTATTCATTTTATTGGCATTTCCTGTTTTATTTTGAAGTCTTGGTTCTGTTGTGTTGCTGTTTGTTTTACTTCCTGGTTTTTCCCTCCTGTTTTGATTGCTGTCTCCGCCCTAATGTCTTTCACCTGTGTCTTGTTTCCTGTGTATTTAAACCCCGCCTCATTTCTCATGTCTTTGCCAGATTGTCTTTGTTACCCTAGTGTTCAAGCTCTCTCGCGTTTAAGTCCTGTTTGATTCCCCGTGTATGATCTGTTTTTTGGTATTTTTGTGACCCTCGATTCTGCCTGTTCCTGATCTGCCCTTTTGCCTGGTTTGACTGTCTTTTTGGTATTTTGACCTCTGCTACGTTTCTTGGATTAAAGATTTGGATTTCGGACATTGTACTTCTGCCTGACTCTCTCTGCATTTGGATCCACACACACCTGCCCTTTACAGTACAATCTGGCCATGTCGGACCCAGCAGAGGGAGAGATGTTTGGTCATGCTCTGGGAGCTCAAGGGAAGCGTCTCACCGAATTGGAGTGGGCAGTTTCCAGCCTGGGACCGGGAGTTCAGTCATTGTCTGAGCAGCTACAAGCCCTGGCTGCCCAGACTCGCCAAGTGGTTACTCGTCTGGATTCCATGTCTTCTGCTTCAACAGGCCCAGCTGTGCCTGCTCCACCTCCAATACCCAGGGATCCTCCGGTTCATTTTTCAGAACCCAGAGCACCCCCCATCGAAAGGTATGATGGCACTCCTGAAACGTGCCGCTCATTTTTGACTCTTTGCTCGCTAACTTTTGAACTGCAGCCTCTTACCTTTGCCACTGAGCGTTCTAAAGTAGCATTTATGATCACTAATCTCACGGGGCGAGCACGTGAGTGGGCCACGGCTGAGTGGCAGAGACATTCATCTACCTGTGACTCTGTAGCTACTTTTTCTGCTGCTTTGGGTCGTGTCTTTGGTCAACCTGTCTCGGGCCGTGAGGCAGCCCGTGCACTTGGTAATCTCAAGCAAGGCAGAAGCCGTGTATTTGATCATGCCATCAGATTTCGCACTCTGGCTGCTGAGAGTCAGTGGAACGACGAGGCACTTGCAGACACTTTTTTCCTGAGTCTCTCTGAAGAGATGAAGGACAGACTTACCATGGTTGATCTTCCTACAAGTTTTGAGGGTCTTGTGGAACTTGCTATTAAGATTGACAACCGGATGCAGGAACGAGAGCGGCTCAGAGGAGCTACTGGCCCTGACGGTCACCAGCATGGGTGGCAGAACAGCTCTAGGACACCCCCTGTGGTCAGAACTTCATCAACCGATTTTCCGGCCTGCCCTGGATCTGCGCCTTTTAGCCCCAAGGAGGAACCTATGCAGCTTGGTCGTACCCGTCTGAACCAACAGGAACGCCAGCGCCGCCATCGTGAGGGACTGTGCCTCTACTGTGGGGAAATGGGGCACTTCCTGGCTCAGTGCCCGGTAAAAGGCCTGGCTCGCCAGTAACCGGAGGCCTACTGGTGAGCCACACCGTGACTGCCTCTACACCAGCACGCTCCTTGACCCCTGTTCAGCTCATCACTTCTCCCAAGAATTCCCTGGCCCTTACAGCCCTCATTGACTCCGGGGCAGACGAGAGCTTCATGGATCTGAACCTGGCCCACCAGCTGAATCTACAACTCCACCCTCTGTCCAAGCCACGCCGGGCCAGCGCTCTCGATGGTCACCTGCTCAACTGGGTCACAGACCAGACTCCTCCTCTGTCTCTGTTGATGTCAGGTAACCACAATGAGACTATTTCATTTTTTATTATTGACTCTCCTCAATACCCCCTTATCCTGGGTTATCCCTGGCTGTGTAAACACAACCCTCTCATGAACTGGGCTACTGGGAGAGTGTTACGGTGGAGTCCTACTTGTCAGTCTTCCTGTTTGTCTCCTCTGTCGGTTTCCTCGCCTGCTGATTCCTCTTCTGAGTTTCCTGACCTGTCCAGGGTGCCTGAAGTCTACCTAGACCTGAAGGAGGTCTTTAATAAGGTTCGTGCCACGTCCTTGCCACCACATCGCCCATATGACTGCGCCATAGAGCTCCTCCATGGTGCAGCTCCACCCAAGGGTCGTCTGTACTCCCTCTCCAGTCCTGAGAGAAAGGCCATGGATGACTACATACAGGGGGCGCTGTCTGCGGGGATCATCCGTCCTTCCTCTTCCCCTGCAGGAGCTGGGTTTTTCTTTGTGGAAAAGAAGGATAAGACCCTTCGTCCTTGTATTGATTATCGTGGCCTGAACGACATCACAGTGAAGAACCGTTACCCACTTCCTCTCCTGTCATCTGCCTTTGAGCTTCTTCAAGGGGCCCACATCTTCACTAAGCTGGATCTCCGCAACGCTTACCACCTCGTCCGTATTCGTGAAGGGGACGAGTGGAAAACCGCATTCAACACACCCAGTGGTCATTATGAGTATTTGGTGATGCCATTTGGACTTACAAACGCCCCAGCTGTTTTTCAGTCAATGGTAAATGATGTCCTCAGAGATATGCTGAATGTCTGCGTGTTTGTTTATCTTGATGACATTCTGATCTTTTCCCAGTCCAAAGAGGAACATGTGGGTCATGTCCGTCGGGTGTTGAAGCGGCTGCTCCAGCATCAGTTGTTTGTGAAGGCGGAGAAGTGTGATTTTCACCAGACCACAGTGTCATTCCTCGGGCTTATGATTTCACCAGGACTGATCCAGATGGACCCAGAAAAGGTCAAGGCTGTTTTAAACTGGCCTGTCCCCACCGACCGGAAACAGCTCCAACGCTTTCTGGGTTTTGCCAACTTTTATCGCCGTTTCATCCGGAACTTCAGTCAGGTCGCAGCTCCTCTACATGCCCTCACCTCCTCAAACTCTAAGTTCTCCTGGTCTCCTGAGGCTGAGGCAGCCTTCCGTGCCCTCCTGTCCCGGTTCTCCTCGTCACCTATTTTGCAGATGCCCGACACCAAACTCCAGTTCATCGTTGAGGTGGACGCCTCTGATGTGGGGGTCGGGGCCGTTCTCTCCCAACGCTCTGCCAAGGACAATAAGGTTCACCCCTGTGCCTTTTTCTCCAGGAAACTCTCCGCCGCCGAGCACAACTACGACGTGGGGAATCGGGAGCTGCTGGCTGTGAAGTTGGCATTGGAGGAGTGGAGGCATTGGTTGGAGGGGGCAGAGCAACCATTTCTAGTCTGGACTGACCACAAAAATCTGGAGTACATCCGTGGAGCTAAGAGGCTCAACTCCAGGCAGGCCAGGTGGGCGTTGTTTTTTACCAGATTTAACTTCACCCTGTCTTATCGTCCCGGGACTCGTAATGTCAAACCAGATGCCCTTTCTAGGCAGTTTGAGGCAGGAGACCGCCCTCGGGATGCAGCTCCCATCCTGCCCCCTGACTGTGTGGTCGCAGCGGTGACCTGGGACATTGAGCAGGAGGTCCAGCACGCCCTTTCGGAGGCCCAGGTTCCTGATGGCTGTCCTCCTGGTCGGCTCTTTGTTCCAGGCCCGCTCCGTTCCCGAGTCCTGCAATGGGGGCACTCCTCTCCTCTTAGCTGTCATCCTGGGGTGAGTAGAACATTGAGTCTTATAACTCAACGCTTCTGGTGGCCCTCTCTCAGGGAGGATACCCGTGATTTTGTCTCTGCCTGTTCTGTTTGTGCCTGCAGCAAGGTCTCCCGACGCCCTCCTACTGGTCTACTCAGGCCTTTGCCGGTTCCACACCGCCCCTGGTCGCATGTGTCCATGGACTTTGTCACTGGGTTGCCTCCCTCAGAGGGATGTTGTGTCTGACCGAGGTCCCCAGTTCGCCTCACGTTTCTGGAAGGAGTTCTGCAGGCTGCTTGGGGCATCTGTCAGCCTCTCTTCCGGCTTCCATCCCCAAACCAACGGCCAGACGGAGAGGTACAATCAGGAGATGGAGACGGCCCTCCGGTGCATCACCTCCCAAAGTCCATCCAGTTGGTCGCAGCAGCTCCTCTGGGTGGAGTATGCCCACAACTCCCTCCCCGTGGCTTCTACTGGTCTATCTCCATTCCAGTGTGTCTACGGGTACCAGCCTCCGCTTTTCCAGGACCTTGAGGGGGAGGTCTCTGTTCCTTCAGCCCACGCCCTGGTGCGCCGATGTCATCTCACCTGGAGGAAGGCTCGGGCAGCCCTCCTACGCACCAATATTGGATACGAGAGGTCTGCTAATCGTCATCGCACACCGACTCCTCGCTACCATGTTGGCCAGAAAGTATGGCTCTCCACTCGAGACCTGCCAGTTCGGGGGGAGTGTCGTAAGCTGGGTCCCAGGTTTGTGGGCTCTTTCCCAATCTCGGCGATCATCAACCCTGCTGCTGTTCGCCTTCGTCTTCCTCGGACCATGAGGGTCCATCCCACTTTCCATGTTTCCCGAATCAAGCCCGTCAAGACCAGTCGTTTGGTCCCTCCCTCCGACCCACCCCCTCCGCCCAGGTTCATTGATGGTGGTCCTGTCTATTCGGTCAAAAGACTGTTGGCTGTTCGTCGTAGGGGCCGGGGCCGTCAGTACCTCGTTGATTGGGAGGGGTACGGTCCAGAGGAAAGGTCCTGGGTTCCTGCTCGGGACATTCTTGATAAGACACTGATACGGGACTTTCATAGACTGAACCCGGGCATTCCTGGGACGTCGGGAGACGTCCCTTAGGGGGGGGGTACTGTCAGGATCTGTATTCATTTTATTGGCATTTCCTGTTTTATTTTGAAGTCTTGGTTCTGTTGTGTTGCTGTTTGTTTTACTTCCTGGTTTTTCCCTCCTGTGTTGATTGCTGTCTCCACCCTAATGTCTTTCACCTGTGTCTTGTTTCCTGTGTATTTAAACCCCGCCTCATTTCTCATGTCTTTGCCAGATTGTCTTTGTTACCCTAGTGTTCAAGCTCTCTCGCGTTTATGTCCTGTTTGATTCCCCGTGTATGATCTGTTTTTTTGGTATTTTTGTGACCCTCGATTTTGCCTGTTCCTGATCTGCCCTTTTTGCCTGGTTTGACTGTCTTTTTGGTATTTTGACCTCTGCTACGTTTCTTGGATTAAAGATTTGGATTTCGGACATTGTACTTCTGCCTGACTCTCTCTGCATTTGGATCCACACACACCTGCCCTTTACAGCTATTGATATTACTGATTTCTCAGTTGTTCCTATTTTTTCTGCATTTATCCTGAATGTGATTTGTGCCTTTTTGAATGTTATAAACATTTCCAATAAATGAAAAAAAAAACTTTAAATGCTGGTAGCTAGCTAACTTGCAAATTATGTAACATTAGGCTAACATTATAAATGTTAGTCTGACAGGTGTGTCAGGTCTGTGTTAAGTTAACTCAATTCACCTCAACTCTCCTCTGCATGTGTAGTACTGCAATGAGTACTGCATGTGTATAAGCTGTGTATAAGCTTTTTTCATAGTTTACAGTGACAAATCTTACCAGAGTACTTTGATGTAAACCGGCTACACTAAATGCATACAGGGTGGCATGTCTGCACTTGTTTGAGGCTCAGAATTTCAACATGAACATGCTTTTTTTTGCACAGAATAATGGGCAGAAATATCAGTCTTTGCTTTGAATAACAAACAGGCCTTGGTTTATATCACAACTTTAAATTAGTCTAAACAAAATCTTCTTTTCTTGTATTTTTATGAATTTTCATTTATATTAGACAGAACTGTAGAGAGGTAGACAGGAATTAAGAGACAGAGTGTGGTACAACCATAGACGGTAAATAAAGATGGACGTAGCTTCTGTGACGTCACCCACAGGTTTCTGAAGAGTGGTTTTGAATCTCAGAGTGAGCTGCTTCACTGTCACCATCTTGGCAGTATCTGACTCTGCCCCTAATTCTCGACTAATAAAAAAATGGGCAAAGAGGTGGGGCGTGTGTTGAGCTGAGACTTCAGTGCATTCTGGCTTGTGGCAAGCATACACTCACCAACCTGTCACTCAAAGAGGCCACGCCATTAATTATGCAGAACTTTTCAGTCTTAATAAAATTTAAACAAGTGAGTTTTATAGAGGTTGAAAATAATTAATTGTCATAAGGAGTTGTTCAAACTTACCTTACTTTACTGAATTTAACTACTATTTACATTACATGTGATATTTACTATGTTATACAAGTGGCCTGGCTCCTTTATAGCTCTGTGGTACATGTGAAGCAGAGTAGAGTTAGTAGTAGCAGCTGTAAAGTTGGAGGGAAATGTGGGCTCAGTTTTAGCTGCTTGTGAGAAAATAAATGCTGCACTCCTCCGGACCAAAGTGTCTTGTGTGCCAGCTACAGTTTGGTTAGCTCAGACATCTCCCCTGAGCTCCCCTACGTCTGGGAGCTGAAGTAAGAAAGAGTAACAATAATAATATGCTGCTACTATAATACTATAATATATTCATGGATCACCTCATTGTATTTGTATGATATTATTACTATTATTATTATTATTATTATTATTATTATCATTAATAATATGATATACAGCTGTACTATACAGGATATTGTTATACTACTACTACATCTCACTTTCTCTCTCACACTATCTTACTTCATTTATTTTATTCCATTTATTTTACTCACTAGTTTCAACAATTAATTCCTTATGAGAATTAATTATTTTCCACCACATAGCCTTATTCACTTCAGGTAAACCTCATGATAAAACACAGCTCCACATAGAAAAAAGTGATTACAGCCTAAACTATCACGATTTTACTTTTTATTTTTACTGCATGTAGATCATAAACCCTTGAATATAAAAACGAGTCTTTGAAATCTGTTGAGAAATATAAACATTACAGTGCTTTTTATCCAGAAAAACTGCAGCTCCTCCATTTCTTCCTATTGCCCATTCCTATATGGAGGCCACATTGACGTATCGCAGCAAAGGGCTGAAGCGAAAAATGCGGTATCTATTTTTACATGTCTATGGCCGTCGATATGTATGGCTCAGAGTGACGGACGGACAACAAGGTGTGATCACTGCTGTTATACTGCCAACATCCAATGGAGCCCAAAACACTAATGTTTACTGTAGCAACACCCTCACATGACCTTTTCCTGACTTTTTTCAAAAACTCACCTAGCTACAGACGTCAACTCTACTTCTGTAGATAGTCTTCTGTACTGTGGTTGGGCTCTCCCTCCCCAGACATACCTCTTTATGATGACCACAGCAGATGAATGAGCTTCTAACTTTCTCTGTGACTGATCAACTTACATTAAAACCAGCTGAAATCACAGCTCAGTCTTTGTCTTTAACTGATGTGTTTGGGGATGTTGTCTGACAAAGTTGTGATTATAAAAGCAGGATTTTAGTAGCAACTTGGAAGTGACAGCTGTTTAACTTGTAGTCTTAATGGGCCACGTTTCAGTGACTGTTTGAAACATGTTCTGTTGTCGTGGAAACAGAAACATAAAAAATGTAAAGGAGAACAAAATTGAGCTGTATTAAAAAGCTATATGAGTGAGGACAAATACGAGTTGAAAACAGCTGATACTAGACTGAAACCAGCTGGTATTTGACTGAAACCAAGCTGACACTGGGCTGAGAACAGTTGACACTAGACTTAAACCAGGCTGACACTAGACTGGAACCAGTTGATAGTACACTGAAACAAGGTGATGCTAGACTGAGGACAGCGGACACTAGGCTAAAACCAGCTGACACTAGACTGAAATCAGATGATACTAGACTAAGGACAGCTGACACTAGGCTGAAAGCAGCTGATAGAAGACTGAAAACAGCTGATACTAGACTGAGAACAGCTGACACTGGACTATAACTAGCTGACACTAGAATGTAACCAGCTGACACGTGACACTAGACTGAAAACAGCTGACACTAGACTGAACAGATGCTACTATACTGAGAACAGCTGCTACTGGAATGAAACCAGCTGATACTAGACTGACACAAGCTGAGACTAGCCTGGAACCAGCTGACGCTAGACTGACACCAGCTGAAACTAGACTGAGAACAGCTGACAGTAGGCTATAACCAGCTGAAACTAGACCAAAACCAGCTAATACAAGACTGAGAACAGCACACACTAGGTTGTAACCAGCTGATACTACACTGAAACCAGCTGATACCAGACTGAGAACAGCTGACGCTGAACTGAAATCAGCTGATGCTATTCTAAAAACTAGCTGAAATTAGACTGAAACTAGCTTATACTAGTCTGAGACCAGCCGATACTAGACTGATACCAGCTAACATTAGTTTGAAACCAGCTGACACTAGAATGACACCAGCTGATACTAGATTAAAACCATCTGATCATAGAAAGTTGACTCTGGTCTCATTTACTGAAATGTCGCCACAATTTTTTTCTATCTAAATGGTGTTCAACAAAGCAGTAGCAGTTGCTAACACTCTGTGTTCCTGGTGTCAGACTGGCTGCTTCCTAACACTGCGTTTTAATTTCTTCTCATGTCTCTAACATGATGAAAACTTTACAATTAACTATTCATAAACCAATATTCATGTTACAGGAACTATACAGTCATTAGTTCAGTCTTGAAATGAGCATGCAGTACCTCTGTATGTTGGGTTTGCGAGGTGCCATGGATTCATGTCCTGGTGGAGGGAGGTGACCCCAGAAATCAGGGAAGGCCAAGATGCTAAATCCTGGGATAGACTTGGTTCTGGCGGCTGCAGCGCGGTACAGCTTGGGTTCATGGTGGGGGACACAGGTTCCATGTCTCTCCAGTAATCTGTCTATCATGGTACAGTGGTGAGACTCTTCCGCCCCCTCCACCTCGTCACCCTGCTCATCGCCTCTCAGACATGGGGGGATGTCTCCCCTATGAGCAGTAAACAATAATGTCAAAGACCAAGCATCACTACACAAGCAGACAGGGAGCAGTGTTCCTGTTTGAGATAAACACTAAGTATAAGAGACTGACAGAAAGGTGCGTGTAGAATGATAACAGGGAGTTGGTTATCCTTAATAAACTTTTTTTCTTTTTCCTTAAGAACTTTATTTCCCAGCGGGTTGCTTGATCATGCGACACTATTGCCAGCACTGTTATGGCGGTTCATTCCTACCTCCGCAGCAGACAGACACTGCTGTGCAAGTTAGTTCAAGCCTCCACTGAAGTTTCTTTCCTTTGTGAAGACCAGTTTGCATCTGTATGAATTTAAGTCATGGTAAAATTTCTATATCAGGTTTATATTTGCTCAAAATGTATGTATTTTTGGAACTTTAGAATTATGTTGACTAATTTAGCTAATATGGTCAAATTCAAACTAATGGTGATAATCTTTACAGTGGGCAATGGCAGATAAGTACTGCCCTCATTAGTAGTTTGACAATTTATTGTGTGCAACTTTGTAATACAAGACACAATGTTGTATAATTTGTGTTTTTATTGGTGTAATAACTTTAAATAGCTAGCAGGCTATACTGAAAGGATTACTGAAAGTTACTGAACACAGTAGTGTCTGTTGGAACTCCGCCTAATGGAATATTTATAGTATTGCAGCTAATTCTACATGATAATTTCTGTACATCTTGAAATGTTGATGTAAGTATGTAGAAGTAAGTCAGCCCCAATAGAGGTATTTAATATCCTCTTTATCCTGTTTAATACATATTTGTACATTCTGTTAATATCTTGTTAAATATTATTTTATTATTCCAGAAACCACACATACAAACATGAATGCATAACCTCCTGATATACACAACACATCGCACCTGTACTTCTCCTGTAATCCAACCATTCTGAAGACTACTGTTCATTCTTGGTGGTGGTAAAATAAATATCATTTCATGAGTTCTTCTCCTGGATTGCCAGTGTTTTCCTTCTGACCGAGGACAATTCAAGTTTTGCACAATCCCACCAACAGGATTTATAGTGAGCCCACTAGGACACACCACATGAGGACAGGCCCTTTCTGGAGCCTGGACTCACATACTTTATTCTTTTTTCATTTGGGATTTTTTATGACACTTTCCAAACTGGTTATCACCATACATGTTCCATGATAAACTATATCAGAATCAATACATTAACACACTGTGAAACTAGGTCCAAACACATGCAGGACACACAGAGACTCTGAGTGTACCTCGTCTCTCTGATCATGATCCTGGATGCAGGGCTGGTGCTGAGGATGCTGCTGTGACTGTGGAAGCCTTTGGGCTCTAACTGAGAAACAGCTGGAGACAAAGAGGAAACAGAGTAAGAGAAAAATGAAGCTGCTGTGGTTTTCAATAGACTTGGTCAGGATGAAAACCAGGAGCAGGAAGTTTCCAACATGCAGAGAGTTTTGTCTTTACATAAGTGAGTGAAAACACTCAACATGTTATGAGCTTAAACATCAAACTGTATCCCACTATATTCAGCTATTACTTCATATATCAGAACTGCATGAAGACAAGAATAGTCTGAATGGTCTGCACAGGATGTGACCATCAACGAATCAGCAGTATCCATCACTCAGTAACAATAATCATTAATGTGACTGAATTACTATCTATTCTTCAGTATTATATTTTGTTAAGTTTTCCAAGAGCTCACAATGAAAGACTCTCATTCACCAGTGAGTGATGTGATGTATTCATAATATATTCAACATGTATACTCGGTATACTACAACAATCATAATTTATCAAACATATTTGTCACTTCATCGTCTCAATGTCCAGACTTGCCCTGTTTGTATTGAATTGCAGATTGCAACTAGAAAATTCCAGGGAAATTTTGAGTGCCACGGGGGCTACTGCCGGGATGAGATTTATTTCCAGTGTTCAAAAGTCACCCTGATCATATTCTGGTTTTGAGAAATGTCTTGATATAAAAGACTCTGATATAAAACAATGTCACATCCCTCCATCATGTATTATGTGGGAAATATCTCATATTCTGTGTTGTTTTTTTTAATAAAACAAGAGGCAACATGTCTTCAAACTGGCATTTAAAGGGTTAAAATCCTGAAAACTAATAAACATTTGGTAGGTTTGAGCAGAACTGAAGTGGTTTAAGAGATGTATGCAAAAAAAAGCAGAAAAAAATATTGATATATGATGATTTTATAGCATTTTCTTTGTGTGTCCTTTTTTGGACACGAGGAACCCCAGAGGGTACAAAATGTGTTACCAGTGTATAATAGACCTGTAACAGTAACTGACATTAGATTTTAAAAATATGTCAAAAAAGACACTTTCTTGCAGAAATCCATACCTTCAGCTGTAACACAGCCAAAATGATCAGCAAATCAAAAAAGAAAAGTGAAGAAAATGTCCAAAAAGGGACAGAGGGACCCCTGAGGGTTAATAAATCCCATGAACCGCTATTTAAATTACCACTATTATGTTTTTTTCGGTGCTAAATTTAACATTAATGGAGAGGAGAGCAACGCGACTAGAAGTGACAGTGAGAGAGGGCTAGTAGCTTCTCCTCTCCTCTGTCTCAGCGGAGACCGTCACAACTTCATTCTCTCATTTAACAAAATTTAAAAAAAAGCAACGAAGGAAGCAGTAAATGGACTTACATATTTAAGACCTAACTAAATGTAATTTAAGACCAAACATGCGGCTAATGTAAAGCTTGGAGAGTTGGTTATCTGGTTCACACAGGTCAGGAGCTGCCGTTGCCATGGCAATGTGAAAATCTGCCCAGAATTTGGCTTCTACATGGCTTAAAACAATTGCAAATTATGAGAAAACCGTTACTTCTTTTCAAAAACCGAAAACACCGTGACAGACACTGAAGCCAGAAGTTTCTTACAGTCTCTATTTTATTCAGATATTCCTTAAAATGAGTGAGTAAGCTCAGTGCGAAGACACAGTGAGATTCTTTTGAAAAAAAAAGACGATTACATTAGGTGTCAATGAGAGTGAGACAGGTATTGCTGCCGGACTCGGCACCCCCATTTAAATTTTGTGCAGACCTTGCCTGTCAAAGTTACATTTTATGAATCCCAACAACTATGTCTACATTTTCAGAAAGAATTATTTGTCTCCTTTTTACGGTTTGGCCGTGAGGTCGAGTTAAAAATAAAAATAAAGGTTATTTTTTACTGCTTCACGCACTCTAGCCAACGGACGCTGTCACTCTAACTTTGAAGAAAAAGTGATTTCCACTCCTCCTTTGAGTGCTCATAGTTTGAAAAGTTTACATGTTATGTAAAAACAGTCCCTATGTTTTTGAGAGAGCAGAAGTTTTCCTCCATTTTATAGTTTGAATCACATTTCTACGTGCAGGTATGAGAGAGCTGGGTGACTCAGAAAAAAGGTGAAATTTTCTAGAAAAAAGGTGAAATTTTGTGGGTTTTTAAAGAAAATTCCAATGCATTCCTAATGCATTATTTATTCCCAGTATTTTGGGAATAACTTTGGGAAAAATTGGAATTTTAACACCAAAAGTCATAGCACCTCTTTCGGGATCAAGACACAGGTTTTGATGTATATATTACTACACGTGTGATGTATATAATTAGTGCCACGGGTGCTCAGCTCCCGGTGCCTCGGAGATGTATATATTACTACACGTGTGATGTATATAATTAGTGCCACGGGTGCTCAGCCTCGGTGCCTCGGAGCTGAACACCCGTGGCACTAATTACAGACAGGGGCACCAGAGTAAAAATACAATGGACAAAATCATAATTCTGTTTTGAATAAAATAAAACATGATGCAGCAGTGGCTGCTACAGTGGCTGAAGGAGCTGTCAGCGATTTTCTTCAGGAAATATAGTCTAGCTGTCATCCGTGTGTCATGTGAACCACCTAGAGTGTGTTTTTTGGATAGCAGAAAATATAATTCTGAACTACTCAGCCCACAAATTTATTTCCATAAGCCCATAACAGACATATGAAGCCACAGGGCTCTTCTTTCACACTCACCTGATGTTTGTATTTGAGGTTTAAACCTTTGTTGAGAGGTGACCCACAGTCTCTCAGTCACCACAATACAAACTACACACTGACCTTCTCCTCAGCTTCTCTGTTCTGCAACCTACAACATCTTCCTTCATGTTTGGAAACATGCTACATGTTCTCATGTTCAGCATCACAACCTCTGACTAAACAGACTTTATTCTTAAGGCAAACAGCAGCAGCAGTTCATGGCAGTTGCTCAGTAGATGACTCCTTATATAATGCAAAGGATTTTGGGTTCAGTCAGTTTGGATGGATGTGTTCAGACACAACTGACACAGGACTGTGTAACACAGATGTTTGGTGCTGGCAAAATTCACTGTCAGAATGAAACCTGTAGTTTAAGAGCTTCTGTGAGCTTCAGCAGCTACAGGTACACAGCAACAGCTTTCAGTAATCACAGGCGTTCATTAGAGTTATTGAAATGTGGATATTTTAGTGATCATTTTCTCAATGGGAGTGTGCATCTCAAATACTATACATACTGATATAATCATACACAAGTTAAAGGATGTATTCATTGATATTTCTCTGTCTGTAATTGGTTGTCAAAGGTCAGAGGTGTGGCCTGATGCAATTTATGGACCAAAACTCTTTAATGCAGAATTTGAAGAGTAACAACGTGACATGTCTCTACAAGTGTGTTGTCTTTAATGAAGTGAAACTTGGTACACAGGGTCTTTCTTAGCATGTGCACCACATGAAGAAGCACAGCATCAAAAGCTTCACCTGCTGGCCAGGTATAAATACTTTGCTTTTTGGTCAATAACTCATGAAGTGTGAGGCAGAGACAACAAAGAGCCTCCCTTCTGGAAGTGTGTGATAGCTCCACCATGTGGCCAGTTATTAAATTACCAATACCTACGTTCCTTGTACTTACTGTGAAAATACAACATATGTTTGGACAATTAGCAATTATGTTTTGATACCAGAGTGACTTCCCACCTGGTCAGTGTTAGTGTGGGTGTCAGATGTGTGTACCGTTGTCATGCGGTCTGGCTGTGCGTCCCTCTGTGGACACCTCTGTCTCTGAGTGAGAGCCTGAGTAGGAGGAGGATGAGTCACTGCTCCTTCTGTCTCTCCTGGAGGAGCAAGGAGAGACTCTGCAGAGCAGCACAGCTTCTTCATCTGATGACGATGATGATGTTGAACTCCTCTCTGGCTCTGAACTCAGATCCAGTTCCTGGGAGACACACATGTTGGTTTACAATCATGTGATTTGCTCAAAGGCCAGCATGTCTTCATTGACTGCCAAAAACCAGTTTAATGCTTCAGCCAATCGACTGAATGAGACTGTCATGTCTGACAGAGCAACATGTGAAACAACCTTCATCCTCTACACACAAACACAACATGACAACTTTGTGTTATAGAAGTTACAACTGAGTTTGTTATGAATTTGTTTTTAATGCCTTAATGTGAATTCTGTCAAGAACCTCAAACATTAAAGAAATGTTCCACACTATGACTCTCTGCTAAATAACTCAGGTTTGTTCAGAAAGGCTCTGGATCTATCACCAGGTGATTTTTAGAAAAAAGTCTCACGCTAAACTGCAGACTGTAAACGCCTCTGATAGGAACTGATGGTACTAATTAATTCTGAAAGAGCAAACCATTGAGGAAACTCCATCACTCACACTGTAAGTCACAGACATTCATAAATATAAAACACACACACGTACACACACATGGTTGTACCTCAAAGTCATGTGATAGCTCAGGACAGAGGCGGCTATACTGCAGCAGCAGCTCTTTAGGTCTGTCAGGGTCTGGACGGACACGAAGTTTATTCAGGTCAGTCTCCAGGTCTTCATCCTGCACACACGCACATACACACACACACACACGTTGACTCATGAAAACATATTCCAGTACACACTGGTAAATTACAGCGTCTTTTATTCAGGACTCTGCAGTCAGCTGATTCAGTTCCATTCATACTGGGCCTTAGCGCTGATGGAGGGTAACTCAGACTGTAGACAAGGATCAAAGAAGCTGCTGAAGAGAGAAACGGCAGACAATTCAGATTTTATAGAATGGTCCTTTAAACTGTCCTCAGGAGACGAGCCTCAGCTGATTTCTGTATTTCTACATTTATTTATTTACTTATTTCTACATTTTTACATCTAGAGGTCATTCAGAAAGTCTTCAGACCACCTTTGGTTATTGTTATAGCAGCATGTGTTCTGGTGCACTGTTCTGCTCCTCTCCTGTCACCTCTGCTCTGCTGCTTCCTGATCAGTCCTCCATGAGGTTCACCTGGTCTGGGGCTGTGGTCGAAACGTCTTTTTTTCTTATAAAGGTTCAAAATGACTAAAATGAGCTGTAGTATCTGAGCAGCAGCCATGATGACAGCTGGTCCACTTCTCTAAGTGAAGAGGAAAGAAGCTACAGTGCTTCCTATCTTATTTCCTTTAGCATAGGAAACACTGGACCTTTCTTTACCAAAATAGAGATAATGTCCCACAATTACTTGCTGCAGCAACATTTAAAGTGATGCACCATTGTAGTTTGACCAGAGCAGACCCACATAAGTGTAGAAACAACAGAGTAGCTGTTATATGTATGTGACTCGATCCAGAACTGACAGAAATCCTTGTTTGATCGACTGAAGCCCAAATCAGAAATATAAATTCATTCTCTTTAAATCAGTTAGGAGTCATCATGAAGATCAAGCATATTGAATTTATAGTTAACAATTTAATCATCATAACAATATATTATAGCTTATACATAAATGTAATTTCACTAAATCCCCTCCTATTGTGGAATGCATTAAAAAGAATTTTCTCTACTTAATAAATGTATAGAATTAGAAGGAAGGGCTTCTAGCACGGACACTGCTGGTCTTGCTGCCTCTCAGTCAGGGTCTTTGTTTTGCTGTTGTGTTCTGGTTTTGAGTCTTTTGTAGTCTTGATTTAATGTCCAGGTTGTNATCATCATAACAATATATTATAGCTTATACATAAATGTAATTTCACTAAATCCCCTCCTATTGTGGAATGCATTAAAAAGAATTTTCTCTACTTAATAAATGTATAGAATTAGAAGGAAGGGCTTCTAGCACGGACACTGCTGGTCTTGCTGCCTCTCAGTCAGGGTCTTTGTTTTGCTGTTGTGTTCTGGTTTTGAGTCTTTTGTAGTCTTGATTTAATGTCCAGGTTGTTTTGTATATTTGTATTTTTTTTTTCTTTTTTC
>NW_019174311.1:556317-575211 GCF_002260705.1 Seriola dumerili | reverse complement strand
GACGCTGTCACTCTAACTTTGAAGAAAAAGTGATTTCCACTCCTCCTTTGAGTGCTCATAGTTTGAAAAGTTTACATGTTATGTAAAAACAGTTGCTGTGTTTTGGAGAGAGCAGAAGTTTTCCTCCATTTTATAGTTTGAATCACATTTCTACGTGCAGGTATGAGAGAGCTGGGTGACTCAGAAAAAAGGTGAAATTTTCTAGAAAAAAGGTGAAATTTTGTGGGTTTTTAAAGAAAATTCCAATGCATTCCTAATGCATTATTTATTCCCAGTATTTTGGGAATAACTTTGGGAAAAATTGGAATTTTAACACCAAAAGTCATAGCACCTCTTTCGGGATCAAGACACAGGTTTTGATGTATATATTACTACACGTGTGATGTATATAATTAGTGCCACGGGTGCTCAGCTCCCGGTGCCTCGGAGATGTATATATTACTACACGTGTGATGTATATAATTAGTGCCACGGGTGCTCAGCCTCGGTGCCTCGGAGCTGAACACCCGTGGCACTAATTACAGACAGGGGCACCAGAGTAAAAATACAATGGACAAAATCATAATTCTGTTTTGAATAAAATAAAACATGATGCAGCAGTGGCTGCTACAGTGGCTGAAGGAGCTGTCAGCGATTTTCTTCAGGAAATATAGTCTAGCTGTCATCCGTGTGTCATGTGAACCACCTAGAGTGTGTTTTTTGGATAGCAGAAAATATAATTCTGAACTACTCAGCCCACAAATTTATTTCCATAAGCCCATAACAGACATATGAAGCCACAGGGCTCTTCTTTCACACTCACCTGATGTTTGTATTTGAGGTTTAAACCTTTGTTGAGAGGTGACCCACAGTCTCTCAGTCACCACAATACAAACTACACACTGACCTTCTCCTCAGCTTCTCTGTTCTGCAACCTACAACATCTTCCTTCATGTTTGGAAACATGCTACATGTTCTCATGTTCAGCATCACAACCTCTGACTAAACAGACTTTATTCTTAAGGCAAACAGCAGCAGCAGTTCATGGCAGTTGCTCAGTAGATGACTCCTTATATAATGCAAAGGATTTTGGGTTCAGTCAGTTTGGATGGATGTGTTCAGACACAACTGACACAGGACTGTGTAACACAGATGTTTGGTGCTGGCAAAATTCACTGTCAGAATGAAACCTGTAGTTTAAGAGCTTCTGTGAGCTTCAGCAGCTACAGGTACACAGCAACAGCTTTCAGTAATCACAGGCGTTCATTAGAGTTATTGAAATGTGGATATTTTAGTGATCATTTTCTCAATGGGAGTGTGCATCTCAAATACTATACATACTGATATAATCATACACAAGTTAAAGGATGTATTCATTGATATTTCTCTGTCTGTAATTGGTTGTCAAAGGTCAGAGGTGTGGCCTGATGCAATTTATGGACCAAAACTCTTTAATGCAGAATTTGAAGAGTAACAACGTGACATGTCTCTACAAGTGTGTTGTCTTTAATGAAGTGAAACTTGGTACACAGGGTCTTTCTTAGCATGTGCACCACATGAAGAAGCACAGCATCAAAAGCTTCACCTGCTGGCCAGGTATAAATACTTTGCTTTTTGGTCAATAACTCATGAAGTGTGAGGCAGAGACAACAAAGAGCCTCCCTTCTGGAAGTGTGTGATAGCTCCACCATGTGGCCAGTTATTAAATTACCAATACCTACGTTCCTTGTACTTACTGTGAAAATACAACATATGTTTGGACAATTAGCAATTATGTTTTGATACCAGAGTGACTTCCCACCTGGTCAGTGTTAGTGTGGGTGTCAGATGTGTGTACCGTTGTCATGCGGTCTGGCTGTGCGTCCCTCTGTGGACACCTCTGTCTCTGAGTGAGAGCCTGAGTAGGAGGAGGATGAGTCACTGCTCCTTCTGTCTCTCCTGGAGGAGCAAGGAGAGACTCTGCAGAGCAGCACAGCTTCTTCATCTGATGATGATGATGATGTTGAACTCCTCTCTGGCTCTGAACTCAGATCCAGTTCCTGGGAGACACACATGTTGGTTTACAATCATGTGATTTGCTCAAAGGCCAGCATGTCTTCATTGACTGCCAAAAACCAGTTTAATGCTTCAGCCAATCGACTGAATGAGACTGTCATGTCTGACAGAGCAACATGTGAAACAACCTTCATCCTCTACACACAAACACAACATGACAACTTTGTGTTATAGAAGTTACAACTGAGTTTGTTATGAATTTGTTTTTAATGCCTTAATGTGAATTCTGTCAAGAACCTCAAACATTAAAGAAATGTTCCACACTATGACTCTCTGCTAAATAACTCAGGTTTGTTCAGAAAGGCTCTGGATCTATCACCAGGTGATTTTTAGAAAAAAGTCTCACGCTAAACTGCAGACTGTAAACGCCTCTGATAGGAACTGATGGTACTAATTAATTCTGAAAGAGCAAACCATTGAGGAAACTCCATCACTCACACTGTAAGTCACAGACATTCATAAATATAAAACACACACACGTACACACACATGGTTGTACCTCAAAGTCATGTGATAGCTCAGGACAGAGGCGGCTATACTGCAGCAGCAGCTCTTTAGGTCTGTCAGGGTCTGGACGGACACGAAGTTTATTCAGGTCAGTCTCCAGGTCTTCATCCTGCACACACGCACATACACACACACACACACGTTGACTCATGAAAACATATTCCAGTACACACTGGTAAATTACAGCGTCTTTTATTCAGGACTCTGCAGTCAGCTGATTCAGTTCCATTCATACTGGGCCTTAGCGCTGATGGAGGGTAACTCAGACTGTAGACAAGGATCAAAGAAGCTGCTGAAGAGAGAAACGGCAGACAATTCAGATTTTATAGAATGGTCCTTTAAACTGTCCTCAGGAGACGAGCCTCAGCTGATTTCTGTATTTCTACATTTATTTATTTACTTATTTCTACATTTTTACATCTAGAGGTCATTCAGAAAGTCTTCAGACCACCTTTGGTTATTGTTATAGCAGCATGTGTTCTGGTGCACTGTTCTGCTCCTCTCCTGTCACCTCTGCTCTGCTGCTTCCTGATCAGTCCTCCATGAGGTTCACCTGGTCTGGGGCTGTGGTCGAAACGTCTTTTTTTCTTATAAAGGTTCAAAATGACTAAAATGAGCTGTAGTATCTGAGCAGCAGCCATGATGACAGCTGGTCCACTTCTCTAAGTGAAGAGGAAAGAAGCTACAGTGCTTCCTATCTTATTTCCTTTAGCATAGGAAACACTGGACCTTTCTTTACCAAAATAGAGATAATGTCCCACAATTACTTGCTGCAGCAACATTTAAAGTGATGCACCATTGTAGTTTGACCAGAGCAGACCCACATAAGTGTAGAAACAACAGAGTAGCTGTTATATGTATGTGACTCGATCCAGAACTGACAGAAATCCTTGTTTGATCGACTGAAGCCCAAATCAGAAATATAAATTCATTCTCTTTAAATCAGTTAGGAGTCATCATGAAGATCAAGCATATTGAATTTATAGTTAACAATTTAATCATCATAACAATATATTATAGCTTATACATAAATGTAATTTCACTAAATCCCCTCCTATTGTGGAATGCATTAAAAAGAATTTTCTCTACTTAATAAATGTATAGAATTAGAAGGAAGGGCTTCTAGCACGGACACTGCTGGTCTTGCTGCCTCTCAGTCAGGGTCTTTGTTTTGCTGTTGTGTTCTGGTTTTGAGTCTTTTGTAGTCTTGATTTAATGTCCAGGTTGTTTTGTATATTTGTATTTTTTTTTTCTTTTTTCCTTTTTTTTTTTGATAACTCTCTTTATTGATTTTTTTTTTCTTGGCAATAGAAAGATACAATCAAAATATTGGTCATCAAAATTAACCCACCCCTCCTCCCCCACCCTCTAGGCCCTCCCTCCCCCACCCTTAAGCCCCTCCCTCAACCTCTGGCAGACTAAAAAGAACAAATAATATAAAAGTTGACTGAAGACAACAGCCCTTACCTATCGTATACATACAATAATAAGCATTAAACATAGCAAATGTGAAAAACAAGTAAGTGGCAAAAACTGGACATACCAAGTGTAGGAAACCAAATAAAATACGCGCACACACAGAAAAAAAAACAAAAAAACTAAAACCTACAAACCAAAAAACACATAGATTATCTCAAGACAAACATTCTTATGAATCCATGTAACCATTATAGTTTTAAGTTAGGGAGGAGAACTTGTTGGGTCTCAAAGAGATGAAATAAGACCAAAAGGGTTTCCAAATTTTTTCTTTTCCATGTCGTTCTTTCTTGCATATCTAATTTTCTCCAGGTGCAAAAGGCTCATTAGGTCTCTCACCCACTGAATAAAGGTGGGGGGGATCTGTTGTTCCCAGTTCTGGAGAATGAGACGCCTAGCTAATAGTGTTGAAAAAGCCAAAGCATTACCTAGTTTGGGTGGTATTGAAGAGCCCTCAGGCACAATACCAAACAGCGCTATGAGAGGACAAGGATCAATGCATTTATTTGAAACAGAGGAGAAGGTATTGAAGATAAGCTGCCAAAACTGAGTTAAAGAAGGACAGGTCCAGAACATATGAATAAGTGTTGCATTGGTCTGATGGCATCTTTCGCAGGTAGGGCTTATGTCAGGGTTAATTCTGGCGAGCCTTGTCTTAGTCCAGTAGACCCTGTGAACAAGCTTCAATTGAATGAGACCAAGACGGGCACAAACAGAAGATGCGTGGATCTTAGAAACGACCTTATCCCACTCTGCCTCTGAGAATGTATGGTCAAGATCATCTTCCCATTGCTGTTTAGAAGACAAGATGTGCGTGGGTGAGAGTGAGTGAATTAAGCCATACAGGCAAGAAATAGACCCCCTGTTGCTAATATTGACCTCCAGGATCTTATCTATGTCAGATTTGGGGGGGATGTGTGGGAATTGCGAGTAGGTGTTTCTCACAAAGTGGCGGGCTTGAAAGTATCTAAAAAGATGTGAATGTGGGAGATTATACTTTTGAGAAAGTTGTGAGAAAGATCCAAATACATCATCAATATATAGGTCCTTAATTGTTTTGAGCCCTTTCCTGAACCAGCCCCCAAACCAATCATCCATTAAAGATGGGGGGAACAGGGGATTCCTGACTAAAGTTGAGAGGATTGAGGCAGGTTACAGACCAAAATGTCTCCGAAACTGACCCCATATCCGGAGAGATTGCTTCACGATAGGGTTTGAACTCAAGCGGTGGCTAGAGGGAGAGATGAGGATAAAGTAGCTGAGAGACAGGCCAATTTACAAGATGCCTCCTCCATTCCAACCCATGCAGGAGCCCAATCACAGAGCCCATAATGGCCCCGGAACAGCTGTAGGAGACTATGGATATTGGCAGACCAGTAGTAAATCTGGAAGTTTGGGAGTGCTAAACCACCAGCCGATTTAGGTTTTTGAAGGACAGCTTTGCTGAGTCTGGCAGGACGGTTATTCCAAATAAAAAATAAGATATGTGTGTCAAGTAGTCTAAAAAAGGATTTGGGGATAAAAATAGGTATACACTGAAATAAGTAGAGAAATTTAGGCATCACATTCATCTTAACAGAGTTGACAGGACCTGTAAGTGAGAGCGGTAGGGAAGACCATCTGATAAAGTTATGTTTGGTTTTATCTAAGAGGGAGGAAAAATTTAGCTTGAATAGGTCAGGTAATCGCCTAGAAATTTTAACTCCTAAATACTTAAAATTATCTGGGGTTATCCTAAATAAAGAAGCAGAGGGCGGGAGATCTCTAACTTTAATATTAATTGGGAATAATTCACTCTTGTTAACATTAAGTTTATAGCCTGAAAAGGCACTGTACTGAGTAATCAGAGTTAAAAGTTGCGGTAAGGAGGAGGACGGGCTGGAGATAAAGAGTACTACATCGTCGGCATATAAGGAAATTTTCTGTTCCACTCCCCCACGGACGATACCCTTAATGTTGTCATTAGTACAAACCGAGATAGCAAATGGTTCAATTGAGAGTGTGAAAAGAAGTGGCGAAAGTGGGCAGCCCTGCCTTGTGCCACGTTGTAGGGGGAAATAAGCGGAGGAGACTTCATTTGTGCGGACAGATGCTAAGGGGGCAGTGTATAATAGCTCTACCCAGCTAACGAAACCATTGCCAAGACCAAAACTCCGTAAAGTGTGGAAAAGGTAGAACCATTCAACCCGGCCAAACGCTTTTTCAGCGTCTAACAGCAGAAGGACCTCAGGATCGTCTAATTCAGAGGGGGAATAGATAATGTCCATTACTCACCTAATGTTTCCAAATGATAATCTTCCTTTAATAAAACCTGTTTGGTCAATATTGATGATACTGGGCAGAACTACATCCAGTCTCTGGGCAAGAACCTTTACTAAAATTTTCACATCAGCCCCTAAGAGACTTATGGGCCTAAAAGAACCACACTCAAGCGGGTCTTTGTCCGTCTTTAAAATTAAAGAGATAGAAGCCTGTCTGAGTGAGACAGGAAGAATATGGGACTTGAGGTCATCATTGAACATTTTGGCCAAGGGTGGCGCCAGCTCGTCAGCGAAGGTCTTGTATAACTCAGTGGGTAGGCCATCAGGGCCCGGGGATTTGCCAGATTGCATTGATTTAATGGCTTGTTTTATTTCCTCCACAGTAAGGGGAGCATCTAATCGGGTCCTTGTGTCACTATCAATGGTTGGAAAAGGGAGGGTGTCAAAAAAAGCATTAATAAGGGATAGATCACATTGAGCTTCAGATCGGTAGAGGGAAGAGTAAAAATCAGCGAAGCACTCATTTATCTCAAAAGGGATCAGTTAGTACAGAGCCAGAAGGGGAACGAATTTGATTAATGATATTCTGCTTAGAATGATGTCTCAGCTGCAAGGCCAGCAGTCTGCTAGGTTTGTCGCCAAATTCAAAATAGGACTGCGATTCAAGTCTCTTTTTATAGAGCTCAGGAGTAGGGAGAGAAGCATACGATTTATCAATATCTAAAATTTTATTGGAGATTTCGAGGAGTCTGGATTTGCGTGATTTACTAAGAAAAATGGAACGTGAAATGAAGGTACCTCTGACAGTTGCCTTTAACACTTCCCAGATTGTCAAGGGGGACATCCCCGGAGTTTTATTGATTACCAGAAAGTCCTTTATTTGGGAAGAGAGCGAGAGGACATAGCTTTTGTCGGCAAATAGGCACGTATTTAGTCGCCAATTTGGAGCAAATCCTGGCTTTCCAGTAAGAGACAATGACTTTAATAAAGTTGCATGATCTGAAATAACAATGCTGCTGTAGGAGATAGATTTAACACATGGTAGCAACTTATTATCGACAAAAAATAGTCAATTCTGGTAAAGGAATGATGGACTGGAGAAAAGAAAGAGTATTGACGCGCATTAGGGTAGAAGAAATGCCAGGCATCGGAGAGACCCAGGTCATGTAAGTGTGATTTAAGGACAATAGCTGAGAGGGAGTGGGGGGCCGGTCCAGGAGAGGAGCGAAACTGGTTTTTGGAACATGGAATATCACCTCTCTGGCGGGGAAGGAGCGGGAGCTTGTGGAAGAGGTTGAGCGATACCGGCTAGATATAGTCGGCCTCACCTCGACTCATAGCGTCGGCTCCGGAACCCAAGTCCTTGAGAGGGGCTGGTCTCTCCTCTTTGCTGGAGTTGCTCCGGGTGAGAGGCTGAGGGCCGGGGTGGGCCTTTTGGTGTCCCCCAAGCTCTCTGCCTGTATGTTGGAGTTTACCCCGGTGGACGAAAGGGTTGCGTCCCTGCGCCTTCGGGTCGGGGATCGGGTTCTGACTGTTGTCAGTGCTTATGCACCGAAGAGCAGTTCAGACTACTCGCCCTTTTTGGATTCCTTGGGACGGGTGCTGGAAAGTGCCCCGAAAGGGGACTCCATTGTCCTATTGGGAGACTTCAACGCTCATGTGGGCAATGACAGCGTGACCTGGAGGGGTGTGGTGGGGAGGAACGGCCTGCCCGATCTGAACCCGAGCGGCGTTCAGTTATTGGACTTCTGTGCTAGTCACAGCTTGGCCATAACTAACACCATGTTCAAGCATAAGGATGTCCATAGGTGCACATGGCACCAGGACACCCTAGGTCGCCGGTCTATGATCGATTTTGTAGTTGTATCATCAGACCTGCGGTCGCATGTTTTGGACACTCGGGTGAAGAGAGGAGCAGAGTCTTCAACCGACCACCACCTGGTGATGAGTTGGATCAGATGGCGGGGGAAGACGCCGCGCAGACCTGGCAGGCCCAAATGGGTTGTGAGGGTCTGCTGGGAAAGCCTGGCGGAAGAACCCGTCAAGATGATTTTCAACGCACACCTCCAGCAGAGTTTCGATCGCGTCCCGAGGGCAGTAGGGGATATTGAGTCCAAATGGGCCTTGTTCCACTCTGCTGTTGTTGAGGCGGCTGTTGCAAGTCCCGCAAGGTAGCTGGGGCCAGTCGTGGCAGTAACCCCTGGTTACTCCCGGAGGAGCTGGTGGAAGTGGCTGGGGAGAGGGCCGTCTGGACCTCTTTGCTGAGGCTGCTGTCCCCGTGACCCGGATCCGGATAAGCGGGAGACGACGACGACAACAACGGCATAGAGAACAGAACTCTGTGAAGTATTAACACAAAATTACAATATAAGGTAGACCGTACAAATAGCGACTCTATAACTTTCACAAGAATGCCAGGTAGGGAACGTTAAACTCTACCCAAACTCACTCTAGAGATGAGGATCAAACCAGTCTGGATGCTTATTTCTTATTTGTGACTCCACGCTCAGGTTAAGTATTACACAGAGAACAGGTGTCTAGGCCCTCATAAATAAAAATGAGAGTGTGGCCTGAATATAAAGGGGAAGGATAAGAAATAACCAAAATTTAGAGAAAAGGAAAAAAAAAAAAAAAAAAGTAATAAATAGAGGGATACCCTCATCCCTACAAACGCTCACACATGTACATACATACATATACACCTATATTCACACAGACACACTCACACACATACACGTGCACGCAGATTCACCCAATATAAGAAGAATAAAAAAAAATTAAAAGAATAAAATAAAAAATAAATAAAAAGTAAATAAATCAATTAATTGATTAATTAATTAATTTAAAAATAAAAAAAATTTAAACTTGGGGGAATACAAGGTTGAGCCTTGTATGTGTAAGACACATTTAGCACCCATTACTCTAGCAGCTGCTCCAGCTATTGTAAATAAGGAATGAGGACCGCGGAGAAATATAAAAAACACAGTAAATTAAAATTACTGAGTTAAATTAGATGCCGGAATAAATATACAGGCCAGTAAAACATTGAGAACAGCATATTAGCAAATATTAAACGAATATCAGGATGAATGTCAGGGTGTCCTTCTTACTGTCTATAACGGAGAGCCCAGGTTAGGCATGACAGGTGGTACACGGTATATGCGTAAAGCACTTTAGGTCCTCCAGTGAGCTGGGGGGGGGATACCCAAGTTTCTGAAACATCACACAGAAAACGGGGTAATGCCGTCCGCCATCTCTAACATAGGCTGTATCACCTCCCTGGCGAAGCGAGCCGCCGCTGCCGGCGCAGCGAACTCATGCTGCGCGCCCTGGAAGGAGATGACAAATCTGTTTGGAAACAGGTGGCGAAACTTCACTCCAGTTTTGTAGAGTTGAGATTTGATGCCTCCGAACTCCCCCCATTGGCGGGCCAGGTCAGCAGACAGGTCCGGGTGGATGCGGATTGGAGAGCCCTTGTAGCACAGCTGCTTTTGGGAGCGGGAGTACCGGAGAATCTCCTCCTTTACCAGGTACTGGAGGAAGCGGACGATCATGGGCCGGGGTCGCGAGTTGGGCTGTGGCTTCGGGGCAAGAGAGCGGTGCGCTCTCTCAATCACCGGGGAGCAGGATAGCTTTCCCTCGCCAAAAACGTTCGTGAAGAAGGAGGACATGAACTCCGAGGGGTGTCCCTCCTCTGAGCCCTCCAGGATACCTATAACACGCAAATTCTTTCTTCTTGCACGGTTTTCAAGATCGTCCAGCTTCAGTTTTAATGAGGAGTTTTTAGCTGGGAGCATTTTAGCTCAACACCATGGAGCCTCTGGTCAACATCGGTAAGTGAAGTTTCGATATCAGCAATCTGGGTTGTGTGGGTCCCCACTGCAGATTTTAGTTCTGCAACCGAGAGCGAAGCTCCGAAACCAGTTCAGTTTTTAGAGCTGTCATCTCGCCGCGGATGGTGGCAGTTAATGTCTTCTCTAACGCTGTCTGTGTAAGCTCCGGCGGAGTGGGAGTAGTGCTAGCGGTGTCAATGCTAACCTCGCCGTCATTGCTAGCTGTGTCAGACTTTCCTTCCATATTATCATCACTCTCGATGACGTTTGTCTTTTCTACGTGGCATATCTGATTTACAGACACAGTATGTCGGTCACTATGTCGATTGAACAGTTCTATTGTTAATAAAACACTATTTGAAAGTGTAAAAGATGGGGTCATACCGGAAGTCTTTTTTTTTTTTTTTTCCAAATTTATTAAAAAAGTAAAAAATGAAATGTCACATTGACAGAAGTATTCAGACACTTCACTGTGACTCTAAGTTCAACTCATGTTCCTCTATTTCTCTGGATCCTTTCTAATACTGACACACACCTCTCTATATAAGTTCTGACAGCTTACAATGCAGATCAAAGGAGAAACCATAAGGAGACCAAGAACCTGATGCCAACTCTGAGTTGGATCCTGAGTGGAGATGGAGAAACTTCTAATCATCATGTCTGGTTTCCTCCAGACATGATGGTTAGAACTGAGACCAAACAGTTCAGTCCTATTCTCATCAGATCAGAGAATCTGGTTTCTCTCAGGAGAGATTATCATTATTATCATTATTATTATTATTATTATTAATACAACAAAAACAACTTAGATTTTTGTAGCGCCTTTCAAGGTACTCAAGGCCGCTTTACAGAGTAAGAATACAAATAAATAAAACAAATGAAAACAAGATGAGACAGAATAAAGATGGCAATGATTGGAGGAGACTGTAGGAGATGAGTTAGTTAGAGGCCACAGGCCTTGGTAAAAAGGTGGGTCTTCAGCAATTTCTTGAGAGATGGGGCTGTGCGAATCTCTTGCGGGAGAGAGTTCCAGAGGGTGGGGGCTGCCATACTGAAAGCTCTGTCACCGAAAGATTGCAGGCTTGTGTACAGGGTGGAGAGCAGACCAGTGTCCGAGGACCGTAGGTTCTGGGACAGGGTACAGAGGATGAGGAGATACTGGAAGTATGGAAGGATTCGTAGGTGAGGGAGAGGATTTTGTACTGGATGCGGGATTTGACCAGAAACCAGTGAAGTTGGATGAGGGTGGGGGTGGTGTGCTGCCGGGGCTTAGTGTGAGAACCCTGGCAGCTGAGTTCTGGACATACTGGAGTCTGTCCAGGGTTTTGCTGGGAACCCCAAACAGGACTCCATTGCAGTAATCCAGAAGGGTAGTGACAAAGACGTGGATGAGGGTCTCTGCTACAGAGTCAGAGAGTGATGGCTGGAGTTGAGAGATGTTTTTGAGGTGGAAGAAAGTAGATTTGGTGATGGACTTGATATGTGCCTGGAATGAGAGTTTTGAGTCCAGGATGACACCCAGGTTGCGGACCTCCAGGGATGAGAAGATGGAGCAGCCGTCGATGTCCAGAAGTGGATATCCAACCTTCCGTAAGAGGGCCTTGGGAGCCACAACCATGAGCTCTGTTGTATTGTTGTTGAGTTTGAGTAGGTTAGATGACATCCAGATTTTGATTTCATGCAGGCAGTTGACAAGTGACTGTGGGGGGAGCTGGGTGGAAGGTTAAGTGCTGAGATAAAGCTGTGTGTCATCAGCATATGAATGGAAGCTTAGACCGTGGCGGCGGATGATCTGACGAAGGGGGAGCATGTAGATAGTGAAGAGGAGGGGTCCGAGCACATAGCCTTGGGGCACACTGTGGTTGACTAGGACAGGGGCTCAGCTAGAGCCTCCAATGGTGACAAACTGTTTTCGGTTGGTGAGGTAAGACTGAAACCAGAAAAGTGCTGAACCAGTGAGGCCAAGGTAGTCGGCTATGCAGGTGAGGAGGATGTTGGATACTGAGAGGTCCAGGAGGATGAGGATGCTGATGTAGCTAGAGTCAGCAGCAATGAGAAAGTTGTTAGTAATTTTGATGAGAGTGGTCTCTGTGCTGTGGTGTGCTCTGAAGCCAGATTGAAAGGGTTCATAGAGCTCATGATTGGACATGTGTTGATGGAGTTGGGCGGCCACTGCTCTTTCCAGGATTTTCCTTTTGCTGAGGAAAGGAAGGTTGGAGATCGGTCAGTAGCTGTTGAGGTCATTGGGGTCCAGACCTGGCTTCTTGAGGATGGGAGTAACTGAGGCAACTTTGAAGCTGGAGGAGAACAGACCAGATTCCAAGGAGGAGTTGATGATGTCCACCATGAGGGGGCACAGAGAAGGTAGACATGCCTGATTCTGTGTTCTGACAGGGAACTACTGTCCCATCTGTGCTTTGGCGAGTAAAAGCACTTTGGTTAATATCAGGGAAAGATCGTAGTTTCAAAACATCCTTCTCTTCTCTTGAGTCACTGTGACTTTTTAAACCAGACCACCATCTTTCTGTGAATTTAAAGCGCTAAGCGAGTAAACACAACAACAAACTCAGTGAAACATGTTGCCAGATAGGCTCATTAAAAACACTGACAACAAACCAGGGCTTGTATTCAGAAAGCATTTTATCTCACCACTAGGTTACACTAAGTTTTTAACTAAAAGTTTTCTCCTAAGTCCTATTCACAAAGCTGCTGAGACCAACTTTTACGAAGGAAAAATGAAAACTGAGAGTGCCACTCTGTTGCCATGGCTGACATCAATTCTAATGGACGAGCTCGCTTACAGAGACCACAGTGATTGGTTGATGAGAGACTGGTCCGTGCCGGTGAAAACAAATGCTCAACACCCCGCAGTGACAATAAAAAAAAAAAAACACTGGAAAATAAAAAGAAATGAAATAACAGATTAGATGCTGTTTACAAAAGTAGCGTATTTTATAAGTGATAAGGTTTGTATTGACCCAGGAGAATTTAACCTTACTATTAAAAAAAAAAATTTTAAATTTAAAATAAAAAGCTCATCTGTCCTAGACTACCTAACTAAACCTAACTGGCAGCCTATTAGCCAAGAGATGGTTAAAAAGGTTTATTAAACAGAAGAACTTACAAAACTGGTGAACCACAGGGAAACACAGGTGATCACAGGAACCAGAAGCACAAGGGTGACAAGGACTAAACAGCAGCAGCAGACACTGAGGACAATTACAGGAGATAACAACAGATGAACCGGAGCACAGAGACTAAATAGACACAAGGGAGGCAAGGGTGATTGAACACAGGTGAAACACATTATGGGGGGGCAGACAATCACCAAGGAGGGAAACAGGACAAAGACAGGAAGTACAAACATCGAGTGACACAATGAAACCAACTACAAAATAAAACAGGAAGTGATAAAATCCAAACATAAATTGAAACATAAAATGTCTGCCATGGCAAACCATGACAGAGTCCTCTCAACTGCTACTTAAGATGCTTTGTGAATACAGGCACAGATCATTACATTTCTGTCAAACACAAGTTTTCAGTTCGTTTCAGCTGCATGTGTTTGGACATGATGTAGACAGGAGGCTCCAACAGGCTGTTTACACTGCTCTGTGACATTAAGCCTGAGCCTGATCTCTTGAGAGCACATAACACGCTGAACAACATGTTATACATATTAACTGTATTTTTCCATAGATAGTTGACGTCACCTTTACTTTACACCATGTAAAATGTGTTTAGACTCTCATCACATGCAGAGGTCAATGACACAACAACACAACAATGGGCTGATGACTATGGTCTGGACTAAGAGGACTACTTTATGACTTCACTAACATGCTGAATATATATTAAGACTTTACGCCACAACTTTAAACTTAAAGAAATCTCTGGACTCTTTGAAGGACTCTCCATTCTTGTTAGTCACTGTCACTGCAGAGAAAACTGTGATGAAGACATGGTCCCATGGTGCAGTTTTATTGCACTAAAAGCTGTAACTATAACCTTTCTGACTTGTATTTCTATAGCTAGTCTATGATCGGATCTGGGCAGACTCAGCAGTAAAGCAAGCATTGTACTGGACCGTTGTGGTGAAGAGGGAGATGAGTCTGAAGGCAAAGGTCTTGATTTACCAGTCAATCTTCTTTCCAGCCCTCACCTATGGTCATGAGCTCTGAGTACTGACTGAGAGAATGAGATCACAGATACAAGCAGCTGAAATTAGTTTCTTCTGCAGGCTGTCTCGGTTCAGCCTTACAGATAGGGTGAGGAGCTCTGACATCCAAAGGGAGCTCAGAGTAGAGCTGCTGCTCCTTGATGTTGAAAGGAGCCAGTTGAGGTGGTTCAAGCTTCTCGTAAGGATCCTCCTTAGCGTCTTCCATTGGAGGTCTCCCAGGCAAGTCCAACTGGTAGGAGAGCTTGAGGTAGACCCAGAACACACTGGAGAGTTTATATATCCCATCTGGCCTGGGAATACCTCAGAATCCATCAGGCGGAGCTGGAAAATGTTGCCAAAGAGAGCGAGGTCCGAACTACTTTGCTTAACCTGCTGCCATGTGACCTGACCTCAGATATGTGTCAGAAGATGGATGGATGGATTTCCTTTTGGCTCATAACCAAAGTTATAGTTATGGTTAGAGTTACCCAAACAGATTTTATGATTTCTTATGAGTCATAAAAGAATTAACATAATCTTAGTGAAAATAATTTTAAACTGATCTGATCCTGTGGAAAAACATACACTCATTATTGTTGGGGAAACATAAATACACAGAAAACTACACAATTCAACCATTTCTGTCAGAATTATGATTTCTGTGTTGTTATTACATTATTAAAACTTCAGTAGAAAGACAAAAGTAATTCATTTAAAAGAACAATGAAAAACATGCACACACACTTACATAGTCTCTACTCTCTGCCTCTTCATTCTCTTCAGCCTCTTCATCATCACTCTCTTCATTGCTCTCATCTACACAAAGAAAACACAAGTGAAGATGTCAGAGTTCTGTGTGTGTGTGTGTGTGTGTGACTGTGTTTGTGTAAAGTTGATACAGTAGAACATACAAGACACCTAGCTAGTTAGTCAGTCAGTCAGTCAGTCAGTTAATTAGTTATAGTGTCATCAATCAAAACTGCTTCTGCTCAGTCTTGACATGAAGTGGATTCTAATACTGCACCTGGGTCCACGCCCACGTCAGGGACAGCTCGTGGTCTTCCAGGGAGGGGGAAGGTATATGCAGACTGATCTGACATCAGTGGTAGACGAGTTTTGGGAAGACACTTCCTCATCAGCTGCACAGAAGGGTCCACCAGAGACTCCAGACCTTTACTCAGCAAACATGTCTGAGAATAGAAAGGGAGCCACATGTCAACAGACCCTCTCTAATCTATTGACTGAACTGTACTGACATGAAAAGACCAACAGCTGGGGGCTGAAAAACTGTGGCAGCAGCAGTCAAGGTGCAGAAACCTGGATAAGGGAGGCTGTGCACAGACATCCATGTACCATGCAGGTGGACTATAAAAGAAGTATAATAAGAACAAGAGGTGTCTTTGGAGTCACAGGTGGAGTATGACTAAGGTCTTATTCCTTCTCAGGTTGCTGTCAGGTGGGAATCTGCTGTTGACTGATGAACATTCTGAAAATGCAGCACATCTTCTGGCACAGTAACCACAGGGGGTTTGAGGTATTTTCACAAAGAAAAACTAACCTTTCCACTTTCCTCTGTCTGTGTTCATCTTCTCTTTTTGCTGAGCCGTTCTGACCTGTACTGATCTGTTTTGAGCCATTGTTCTGAACCGTTCTGGCCTGTTCCGACCCATTGTTCTGAGCCATTCTCTCTGTTCTCTCCACCTTCATGTGTTTATTACAGTTCTTTCTGTGCTGTGGTTGGCTGGTATTTCTCAGACCACTTCAGTGTTTTCATAAACCGATCTATAATTCATCTGATGGCGGTTTAACCTGCTGACCTCTCAACACAGTTGAAGCATATAATATCAATAAAGTCCCCCGATGGAGGGAAGCTGATCCTGCACATCAAATTAATGGTGTTACAAGGTCTACATGTAAAACACCATCTACAGTGGGTCATAGTTACTGTAACTTAATATGAGCTATAGTGTCTTTTATAGTAAGAAGCAATTATAGTAATGTCACAGTGGACTAGTGACTCAGATGCACTGACCAGAACAGGCCTCTGTGGTAATATGTTATATAACTGTTTGAATTTCCACTCTCAATCTTTTAAATAAAAAATGTCATTTTATTTTTGTTTTGTTTATTTCAAACTTAAAATACAAAAAACATGAAGGAAAATAAAAAATGTGTAAGAAACCTGCTTATATGAAGCGCACACCCACATAATTACACCACTGTCAGTACCATGTGGTAACACTGGACACTGGGAATAGAAGATGTACATAAAAACATGAAAGAAAGAAAGGAGGAAAGAGAGTGAAAGGTAAGACAGGAGAGAGGATCAAAGAAAGACAAAGATGATTCATGTTCATCTCATCCAACAACAGAAAGAGAAAAGCTGATGAACTGTACCTGTGTGGTCTGATACAGCAGTCTCATGCCTCCCTGGGATATGAAAGCCTGTCTGCCTGCAGTACTGTGGGTGACCTTGTGGAGGCAGCGCAGCAACGTGTGGCGGATTGCTATGGCAACATGTTGAGTATCCTTGCTGTGCCAGTCCTTGTATAGCCTCAACAGACCAGAGACATAGCCCTTAGAGACGACTGAGCGAACGTTAGCCTCTGTGATGAGACAGAGAGAGAACAGCTGCAACAGACTGTCACACATCTCACACAGAAGGTCATTTACCCCTGTGTTCCTCATTTAGGTTAATGACTCTATGTTTAAACAAAGGCCTGTATAGCCCCAAATGGACTACAGATGGCGCTGTTGGTGTGGTGGGAACATGTGGGACTAAAACCTGTGTCCATCCTGTGTGATGTTTTGTCGATTTACAGACGTGCAACATCAAACTTGTGTGTGATTATACAAACTTAAGATAAATATCTGAAATCTCTTAAACCACTGTTTCACAGTGAGTGAATGGGTGAATTCAGGCACAGATTATATTTATAAACTTTTTACAAAGAAAGATCAAAACTAAACTTAGTAGAAGTAGTAGCAAACTTTTCCTTTTAACAACACCAGGTAACTTGTATCTAGATGCTCAGAATCTAGTCTTCACAGTATGTTGATAACTTATCACATAACTAACAGTATTAATGTAACTGGAACCTTAAGACTTAGCAAATACTGTACTTCAGAATAAGGCATATAGGTAGTGCTTACACTAAGTACTTTCTTTAGCAGAATAACAGTCAGTAATGTGGTCAGTCAGAAACAGTCAGAAATGTAAAGTAACTATTCCTGCAATTCAAACCTAAACTACCCAACCTATTCAGAGTTGGTATTACCGAAAATGTGCATCAATAAGGTTAACTGAGGTTTTTTTTACAAAACACAAACACTGTAGGAAATATAATAGTAACTGAAATCCACTTTAGGTTGCCTTAACTCAAATTCACATTTTGTTCTTTCTCTCTTTTTGTTCACATACATTTTCTTTTTTTCCCAGGGCAGCGATCCGCCCCGACCCTTTACATGTCATCTTCACTTGGACTCAGACCTACTTCATCACATAGTCTTTTGTCCAAGCTGGAGGTTGTCTCTCTTTTTGAAGAAAAGTTCTTGTTCAAGTCTGTATTGGGCTGAGGTTTTTTTCTGTTGTGTCAGCCTGCAGTGCTTCCTTAGATTTCTCTGGGCAGAGAGAAAGGCATGCTACATTCCACCGTCTCCCGTCACTGAGGATTAAGTAGCTCAGGTTAATTCTGTTAAAGCGTTCAACACACCCGTTAGGCTGAGGATGGTATACGCTTGTTCTGATGTGCTTGATGCTTCTTTCTATCAGGAAATCAGAGAAGGCAGAAGATGTTAACTGCGGCCCGTTATCTGTTGTAATGATACAGGGGTTTCCTTCACTGGCAAAGACAGAAGTAAGGAATGTCATAACAGTGGTTGTTGTTGCAATGGGAGTAAAGGATACTTCCGACCATTAACTGAAACAGTCAATGAGGGTAATGGCAAACCTGCAGTCGTAGGCTCCAGATTCAAACTGACCCACAGTGTCGACAGTCACGTGTTGGAACGGACGCCCTGGAAACTCAACAGGTTGCAGTGGGACAGGAGAAGTGCTGGCTGTCTTGTCACATGACAGGTTGTGCATGATGACTGAACTGTGTGGACGAGGTCATCCATGCGTGGCCACCAGCAGTATTGTGCAAGTTCACACTTTAAAAGAACTAGCTCAAAGTTCAGTTCATACAGATGAAAATGAACTAGTTCACGTTCATAGTTCATTTTTTATTGGAATAAATAAAGGCCAATATTCTTTTTCAATAGAACCTCCTTCTACTCATCCATCACCAGCCCCAAATCATTGACACTTTCAATTAAATTAATTATTGTACACCACTGAAGAATCACAGACATGAGTTACATTTAAAATCCATACATAAATATAATCCTTCTGAGTCTTCACTTGTTTGTTCATAAAACTGCTTCAAATGCTCCTTCAGTAGTAGTAGATCCGTCTGTACCCCCTGTACTGCTAGCACCAGCCAAGCTGGGCCGTGTCTATGGAGACGTTATGCGGTGTGCCATTACACTGACATTAAACGATTTAAAGCTAAAACTGTTGTAAAAAAGTGAGTGCCATTCACTCACCTCTTTTTCAATAGAACCTCCTTCTACCCATCCATCA
>NW_019174311.1:536300-556292 GCF_002260705.1 Seriola dumerili | reverse complement strand
TCTTGATTACAGCAGTCTCATGCCTCCCTGGGATATGAAAGCCTGTCTGCCTGCAGTACTGTGGGTGACCTTGTGGAGGCAGCGCAGCAACGTGTGGCGGATTGCTTCCATGTTGAGTATCCTTGCTGTGCCAGTCCTTGTATAGCCTCAACAGACCAGAGACATAGCCCTTAGAGACGACTGAGCGAACGTTAGCCTCTGTGATGAGACAGAGAGAAAACAGCTCAACAGACTGTCACAACTCTCACACAGAAGGTCATTTACCCCTGTTCCTCATTTAGGTTAATGACTCTCTTTAAACAAAGGCCTGTATAGCCCCAAATGGACTACAGATGGCGCTTGTGTGGTGGGAACATGTGGGACTAAAACCTGTGTCCATCCTGTGTGATGTTTTGTCGATTTACAGACGTGCAACATCAAACTTGTGTGTGTGATTATACAAACTTAAGATAAATATCTGAAATCTCTTAAACCACTGTTTCACAGTGAGTGAATGGGTGAATTCAGGCACAGATTAATTTATAAACTTTTTACAAAGAAAGATCAAAACTAAACTTAGTAGAAGTAGTAGCAAACTTTTCCTTTTAACAACACCAGGTAACTTGTATCTAGATGCTCAGAATCTAGTCTTCACAGTATGTTGATAACTTATCACATAACTAACAGATTAATGTAACTGGAACCTTAAGACTTAGCAAATACTGTACTTCAGAATAAGGCATATAGGTAGTGCTTACACTAAGTACTTTCTTTAGCAGAATAACAGTCAGTAATGTGGTCAGTCAGAAACAGTCAGAAATGTAAAGTAACTATTCCTGCAATTCAAACCTAAACTACCCAACCTATTCAGAGTTGGTATTACCGAAAATGTGCATCAATAAGGTTAACTGAGGTTTTTTTTACAAAACACAAACACTGTAGGAAATATAATAGTAACTGAAATCCACTTTAGGTTGCCTTAACTCAATTCACATTTTGTTCTTTCTCTCTTTTTGTTCACATACATTTTCTTTTTTTCCCAGGGCAGCGATCCGCCCCGACCCTTTACATGTCATCTTCACTTGGACTCAGACCTACTTCATCACATAGTCTTTTGTCCAAGCTGGAGGTTGTCTCTTTTTTGAAGAAAAGTTCTTGTTCAAGGCTGTATTGGGCTGAGGTTTTTTTCTGTTGTGTCAGCCTGCAGTGCTTCCTTAGATTTCTCTGGCAGAGAGAAAGGCATGCTACATTCCACCGTCTCCCGTCACTGAGGATTAAGTAGCTCAGGTTAATTCTGTTTAAGCGTTCAACACACCCGTTAGGCTGAGGATGGTATACGCTGTTGTTCTGATGTGCTTGATGCTTCTTTCTATCAGGAAATCAGAGAAGGCAGAAGATGTTAACTGCGGCCCGTTATCTGTTGTAATGATACAGGGGTTTCCTTCACTGGCAAAGACAGAAGTAAGGAATGTCATAACAGTGGTTGTTGTTGCAATGGGAGTAAAGGATACTTCCGACCATTAACTGAAACAGTCAATGAGGGTAATGGCAAACCTGCAGTCGTAGGCTCCAGATCAAACTGACCCACAGTGTCGACAGTCACGTGTTGGAACGGACGCCCTGGAAACTCAACAGGTTGCAGTGGACAGGAGAAGTGCTGGCTGTCTTGTCACATGACAGGTTGTGCATGATGACTGAACTGTGTGGACGAGGGCATCCATGCGTGGCCACCAGCAGTATTGTGCAAGTTCACACTTTAAAAGAACTAGCTCAAAGTTCAGTTCATACAGATGAAAATGAACTAGTTCACGTTCATAGTTCATTTATTTGAATAAATAAAGCCAATATTCTTTTTCAATAGAACCTCCTTCTACTCATCCATCACCAGCCCCAAATCATTGACACTTTCAATTAAATTAATTATTGTACACCACTGAAGAATTCACAGACATGCAGTTACATTTAAAATCCATACATAAATATAATCCTTCTGAGTCTTCACTTGTTTGTTCATAAAACTGCTTCAAATGCTCCTTCAGTAGTAGTAGATCCGTCTGTACCCCCTGTACTGCTAGCACCAGCCAAGCTGGGCCGTGTCTATGGAGACGTTATGCGGTGTGCCATTACACTGACATTAAACGATTTAAAGCTAAAACTGTTGTAAAAAAGTGAGTGCCATTCACTCACCTCTTTTTCAATAGAACCTCCTTCTACCCATCCATCACCAGCCCCAAATCATTGCCACTTTCAGCTAAATTAATTATTGTACACCACTGAAGAATCACATACATGAGTTACATTGCAGTGTACAATAAAAATTAGTTATTATTTTTCAGGACACAAGGTTTTTGCTTTAATTATGTTGTGAATAAGAAGGCAGACGCTGTGGCCAGGCTTTTTAGGTCATGCGTATTGCAACGGTCACACTCGCGCTTTTATTTTGAATTTCTTCTTAACAGCGCCGACAGCAGCAAAGAGCAGCAGTCCGCAGTAGCAGCAGCACCTTTCGACACTGGTGAGTAGCATATACCTGTATCTGTATTATGTAAAATTCTTGTATTAAACCATCATTACTATTTAAGTGTTGGGACTCATCATTCAAGGGACCAGATGTTTCTTTGCTCCACTGGACAAAGGAACTCACACTCCATAGTTCCTCATCGTTCACACCTGGGGATGACCCTTCCCCCAACGGACCTTACTGGCCAGCCAGCGTGGGTCAGCGTGTGACATGTGACCCCCAGGGTGTCACCAAACAAAACCAGATCTCCTTCTCCTCTTCTCTCTCTCTTCTCCCTCGGCTTGCTCTGGAGAGCAGCTCCAGCTCTCTCCTCTCGGTTCTGCAAAGGGCAACAAGGCCCCAGCCCAAGTAAGCTCTGCTACCTGAGAAACCAGCTCTCTCGCTGGCCCGCTACCAGCAGCCTGCAACCGCTCTTCTCCTCAAGAGCAGCGACCTGCTTCGGATTAACTGTGAGTGATACAAATCCTCTTCAGAATCAGCAGCTACGACACAAGGTCAGCTGGTTTTCCAAGCACCAGGAGTTGTAGCAGAGTTAGCATGGAACAGCTAACTCTGTGAGGAGAACAAAGGAGATAACAGCAAAGCAACACAGCCAGACAGGACTTTACTCCACCAAGAAACCTCCCAACTCACTGGACTTTACACCAACACTGGAAAGGACCTCTTTGCTTGTTCCAAGGACTGGGTAACGTTAACTGACTGGGCCTAACCTTTCACAGCATAGCACTGCACAGCATAACTAAGCAGCAGAAGTCTTAACTTTGTTAATGTACCTGTTGATTGATGTCTTGTTGTTAGGCTTAGGTTGTGGTCAGTCATACAGTTAATCAGGTATTCATATGTTAACACACATGGTAGTACGTCTCAGTTCTAGAACCTGCATGAAGCTAACTACCCCCCTCTAACCTGGTACCTTTAGATTACATGAGCTAGGCTAACAAAGAAACTCACACCTTCCCTCTCACACACCCAAGGTAGTCCAGCGGCCATTTTGAGTAGTTTCTTTGTTTACCGCCATCTTGTGTAGTCTTCTTTGTTCAGGTCATGTGGTCACAGTGACCACTTTGAATCGGCCATCTTGCCTTTGTTTGTGTCCCCACAGACACACACACACATACACACACCTGTATATACTAGGACAGACATTGTGTTTTACTCTGCTTCATTGTAAATAAATGCCTTTAAGTATAACTACTGGTGTGTTTAATGTTGCACAAGAGTGAATATTACCAACCTCTACTTGGTAGAATTCCAATCCTTCAACTTTAACTTACTGTTGATTTGGTAATTTGGTTATAGTTAGTAAGCTAATGGTTAATCAGAGTTCCAGATTAATGGTAATAAATTGAGACTAAAACCATATTGGCTATTTTGCCTATTAGTTTAGGCGGGTGCCCCGTGAACTTTAATTAATTTTAAAGTTATTATTTAATATTAATATTTTTAATATTAATATTTTCTTAATTTATTATAGCCAATAAATTGATAAACAACCGAAATCCAACATATTTGGTGTCCAGCTCATGAGGTAGAGCTCAGACCCAACAGAAGTACTGTGAGCTAAGACACTGGGGAACTTGCAAAAATGCTTGTTTGAACTCAGCTTCTAGTGAGTGTTTTAGCTAACTAAGCTAAGCTAATGTTGGTAGTTAGGCCTAATAAACCCAATTAGTCGACATAACGTTACTGGTTTTTATACAGCCCCTCTCAAAATCAAAGGCAGAATAAACAATTTTGAGGTGGTATAAACAATTTCGAGTAGAAAAATGTAAGCTGAATTACCCTAGCTCAACAGCCACATGTGGCGGCTCTTATGGTTGCCGCTGCTGCTTTTTCCTTTCAGGTATGCATTTTAAGAAAATGCTGTCTTTCCCATTACAAACAAAAGTTGAATTGATCTAAGAAGGCTCCATTTTATTACTTGGATCTTGTATGTGTAGCCTACTTCATGTGGAGCAATGAAAGTAGCTGCATTTCCATTACAGTAGTTTGCAAAATACTAGCGATATATCTCACATTTCGACAAAGTTCAATTGCTACTTGCAGGTGTTTCCATTTGTAGGTGATTTTGGATCTAGCCGTAATTCCCATAAATTCTCAACCCATGAGACCTCACTTTGAGGAAGATGGCCGATAGCGTCTTGCGACTCCATGGTAACAGCTTGATCTCAGCTGCCGCTACATAGCCTAGTGCCAAGTTGACACCGAAGCGCACCAGATTGACTGATGACAGTAGCTGCACTTAAACACATGCCTATTTGTTCTGCATGAAAAAATTAAGCAAGAAGCTCTGAATGTTCGTATTGTTCTGATAATTGAACATTTAATATAATATGAAAGGCTAGTGAACACTGTTTGACTGTGAGGGAAAATATCAGAAGTCTGTAAAATGAATTTATTTTATCTGATTTATTTTATTTACTCATTAAGCATTTAAAATGTGAAAATTGTTTTACTGATGACAAGAAATAAAAACAACAGTTAATATGACATAGTCTGTTAACTCTGCCTTTATGCATTTATTTGGTCTCATTTATTAATTGTTTCACGTGTATGAAACAAAGTTGTGATTTATCAAACATATTTCTTCAAAATCGCTGGTTTACTTATTCAAGTTGATATAAGATGACGTGGAAATGGCAGTAAAAATGGTCAGGAATGTTCAATTACTGCACAAATTCGCTTTTCTTATGATTTATAGATAAGGCCCATTATGAATTGGGTCACAATGGTTTGTCATTTTTGTTAAAATAGGTCCCCGGGAAAAACGTTTGAGAAAGACTGATTTAATGGATAGTTCTGACAATTTAACTTGACTGACAACAGCCATGCTGGCCCTTTGTTGCATTATTTTGCAATAGTACATCTAGGCCTATCGGTGTTCATCCTAGCTCTTATTTAACAGCTTAATGTAGCTGTCAAGGAGTTTAATTATAGTCTTATCAGTTAATATTTGTGAATGCACCTGACATAATTCTTAAGAAAAAATATGACAAATCCAAACAAAATAAGAACTCTTCCATTGTTCTATTTCTAGGCTGGCTATATAGTTTTAATCTACAAATGTGTTAAAATTGTGAATTTAACCTGAAATTCTATTTTATAATTGATGGGTGAATGTTAACCACACAGTATTTACCTGTGCAAAACCATAAATTATAAAAAGGGCCTCCTGTTGACTTCTCTCAACCATTGTCTTCCTGTCACATTCAGATTTGTCCAGAGTCATTCACACACTGTTGGAAAGTGTTCTTCTTTGCCACGTAAGTAATTTGAATGTAATAGTTTGCCATATATGCACAATGTATCTGTTGTCAGTTCATGCGCATTTTTCATTTTCAGGTATGATATTATTGCACTTGCAAGCTCAAAAATTGTAGTAGGCTACGTGAAGTGCATGATTTTGGACAGTCGCTGCGGAAGTGGTGTGTAAGATGAGGAAGGAAAGAACAGGGTCAGCAGACTTTCCAGTGCTAGTATTTTGATTGATGGCCACAAAATTGGAATAAATTATATAGAATAGTTTTGTCCGGATAAGCGGGAGACGACGAGAGAATAGTTTTGTTTGTTTAAGCTTACTTCTGAAATAATATTAACCCTTGTGCACCCCTTTAAAAAAGTAATGTAGAGATCCCTCTCTGAAAAAATGTTCTCCTCCTAAAAGTGCTGAAAAAAATATTATTTATGAATATTTTCTTCCACTTTTATTGAGTCAGATTTTTTCACCAACTGAAGTCCTGATCATAACTATTACATTTTCATTAATTTCAAAAATAATTTTTTCCTTTTAATGCCATTTTTGGAATATAAAACCAGATTTCCTTGAAATAAACGCAAAACATTTCAGCCACTGAGTAGTGGGTAGTTTACTTTTAAGTTTCCCACTTAGTGATATTAAGTTGAACCACCTCAAAGAAGGCAAAAATCGAACAAAATGATGATGCAGTACAAGCCATTTTACATGTGGGAAACACTATGGTCTCCTTTGTATTTTAGTGAAATGGATTAGTTCCATGGCAATTCAAGGACAAGGAGGAGGAGAATCAAAGGTAGAGTACAGCAGCATTAATGATCCTTGCCATGGAGGCCGTGGACCAGGCAGATCAAGCTGTGGACCAGGCATATCAAGCTGTGGACCAGGCAGATCAAGCTGTGAACCAGGCAGATCAAGCTGTAGACCAGGCAGATCAAGCTGTGGACCAGGTAGATCAAGCTGTGGACCAGGCAGATCAAGCTGTGGACCAGGCAGTGCAGCCAGTGGAACAAGAAGTGCAGGCGGTAGACCAAGAAATGCAGGCAGTGGATCCGGATGTGCAGGTTGAGGATATGAAGAACAATGCTGATGGGGCTGTAAATCTGCAGTTGGACTTTGACAGTGCTGTTGATGACTCTGATGAAGATCCTACCTGTGATTTTACTGAGGAGGAACCCCACTCTGATACGAAGAGGAAACTAGGTGAATGTGCAGCTAACCGTCAGGTGTCTCATTCTGCACTGTCAGAGTTACTAGCAATACTCTCGGAGCTTGGTCTGGATGTACTCAAGGATCCCAGAACTCTCCTCGGTACAGTGAAAGAATGTGAGGTCAAAGAGATGGGAAAGGGAAGTTACTACCACTTTGGGCTTGCACATGCAATACTGTCTGAACTGAAAATGACAAATGAGCATGAACTGACAACAGACACATTGACTATTCGTGTGAATGTTGATGGGCTGCCTCTTTCAAGGAGCTCTAATATGCAGCTGTGGCCCATTTTAGGTCAAATAGTTGAACTACCAAAAGCAAAAGTGTTTATCATAGGTGTATATGCAGGTCCCTGTAAACCTGAATCTGTGAACGACTACATGCATGATTTTATTGAAGATTTAAAAGCCATCACAACAACTGGTGTAATGTTAAGTGGGAAACAGTACACTTCCAGATGCTTTTATTTGTGACACTCCAGCAAGAGCTTTTTTAAAATGTATCAAAGGTCATGGTGGCTATAGTTCTTGTGAACGTTGCACACAGTATGGCATTTATGTTGACAGTAGAGTTGTGTTTTCTGACATGGATTCCAGCCTGAGGACAGACACTCAGTTTGAACAAATGTCTGATGAAGACCACCATCACTCTAAATCACCTCTCCAGGGGCTAGGCATTGGTATGGTTTCTGCTTTTCCTCTGGACTACATGCATTTAGTTTGCTTGGGCATTGTGCGTAAATTGATTGCTCTGTGGTTTAAGGGGCCATTGCAATGTCGGGTTCCATCCTCTGTCCTTTCCGCCATCTTTGATCACTTGAAACTGTGTAGACAAAGCTTACCCTGGAGCTTCTCCAGAGAGCCAAGATCTTTGTCCGAGTACAGCCAGTGGAAGGCTACAGAATTCAGGCAGTTCTTATTATATACTACAGGGCCAGTTGTGCTTTTTCAAAGATTGCCCAATCAACATTACAGAAACTTCCTAGTTTTGTCATGTGCTTTGAGAATACTTCTGTCTCCTCTGTGTAGAGAATTTTGTGGTTTTGCCAGAAAATTGTTAAGATTCTTTGTTACCAACTTTGCTAAGATATATGGGACTAAATTTCTGGTCTTATACATTTAGCAGAGGAGGCTGCAAAATCTGGGCCTCTGGAGTCAGTTTCATGTTTTCCTTTCGAGAATTATTTGGGACAGTTGAAAAAAATGGTGAGAAGACCACAGGGTCCAGTGCAACAAATTGTCGAAAGACATGCCTGAAGGTGTTGAACTGAAACAGCCCTATGCATCTGGACCACTGCCAACAGATTTTTCCATGCATCAGGGTGTTCAATATAAGATGTATAAACTCAAAGACACAATAATCTCAAACTCCAGTGGTTCCAATTGTTTTGAACTGGAGGGCAGAGTTGCAACTGCAGAAACACATGTAGTGTATGAACCTTTTGAGACAGGAGCATGTTTTTTCAACTACCCAATTTATTCGACATGTCTTGGAGTTTGTTTACTATCAAAACTGTCTGGTCAGCTTGCCAGTGCTCCAGTAACAGACTTCACAAAACCACTGCTGTTATTGCCTCTTCGGAAAATGTTTGTGGCTTTGGTTCGAGGGCACTGACGGAAAATTATGCTGGTGGCCACCAGCCACATTGCTCAATGTGACCAAGGCCGTGAAAGAGGGCACGCCACCAGCTCAAAACTGGATTCTGTGTAATGTGCGTGTGATGGGAAATGCAGGTAACTTTGATTTTCCTCATTAACTACTGCTCTATTTCCTTTACTTTAAAGCCCCTGTGATCCCCAATTTATTTTTTTTTGTGTTGATTTTTCTCTAAAGGTTTCTCTGAGCTAATTGGTCAAGGGCTGGTGTAGCCGCAGATCGTCATTCCAAACAAGCAGGATCACACCAAACTAGATTCATTCAATTCAGTTGATTTCAGTCCTCACACGTGATAGTTGTAGGTGTGCTCTTGTTTGGTTGGATACCTGCAACCACACTATCCCTCTGCAGATTAGACATCTGCTTCATATTATGTATACTGAATGTGCATGTTTTTTTCAATTAATACTGGTTTCAGGGCCTCAAAGTAGGGGTGTAGCGAATCGCTGTTGCTTCGTGGTTCGTGAATTTTGTGATCCACAACACTTACTTTAAATGCCTATGGAAATCTCGTTCTATTTTAATATCAGCTTCACTCCTTTTATTTTGTGTCATTGTATTTTACAGCCACTTATGCAGAGGCCAGGGTAAAGCTACATCAAGCTGAGTATACATCAGACCTGACAGACACCGAAGATGGCTTGATAAAGAGAAAGTAGGTGTTTGTGAGGGAATACAGGTTAAAGGTAATTTCCATAATATAGAGGCAGTAGGTATGGTTTACCTTATATATCTTCATATTAACCTCTATAGGGCAAGGGCAAAACTCTTCCAGAGTCAGAGCAAGCAACTAGAATCAAGTGAGCATTCTGATTCAGAGGAGGAACTTCCACCCACTCCCCCAGAAAAACTCCTTCGGCCAGCAGCAAAGAAAATGACCAGCCAGATCACCAGCCCCACTGCCCAGCAAGTTGCCAGTTCCACTGTCCAGCAGGTTGTCAGCCCCACTGCCCAGCGAGTTGCTAGTTCCACTGTCCAGCAGGTTGTCAGCCCCACTGCCCAGCCAGTCGCCAGTTCCATTGTCCAGCAGGTCACCAGCCCCACTGCCCAGCGAGTCACCAGTTCCATTGTCCAGCAGGTCACCAGCCCCACTGCCCAGCGAGTCGCCAGTTCCATTGTCCAGCAGGTCACCAGCCCCACTGCCCAGCGAGTTGCCAGTTCCATTGTCCAGCAGGTTGCCAGCCCCACTGCCCAGAGGTTTGCAAGCCCCAGTTGTGAAGCCATGTTCTCTAAACTTCTTACAATTGTAGAAGAAATTAAGGAGACCCAGAAGGTTCATGGTAAGATGCTAAATGTCATGCTGAAGAAGCAAGATGCATCAGTGATGGAGGTTCCTGATGGAGTGGTCTTCACACTGCAAACTCAAGCAGATGTTGAGGCTCTCGAGGAGAAACTGGGGGATCGCAGTCTAATGTCTGCTGTTGTAAGTTTTTTTTTTGTTTTTTTGTTTTTACTTTTTTTCCAAATTGATTTGCATTAGCCTACAAAATAAAAATATGTATTACATTACAGTAAATTACATAAAGGCTACAACTTCAAATGTTTAGTTGACTTTCTGGCTGAATTTTTAAATCATTGAAGCTTATTGTCTTGGCAGTTAATGTAAGCCTTTTTTTTCTCCTTTTGGCTCTCATCTCTAGGTTGCCATGTTGGCAGATATAGGGGGCACAAGTGTAGATGATGCAACGAGGTGAATGATGAAATACATTCTGTCAAACACGCTGGCATTGGACTATAACATGTTTGGCCATCACGGGAAAAAGAAGTTTAAAGACTTTACAACATCTTTACAATGTTGTGTATGGTAAGTAAATTAGAGAAGTTCTTCAACAAATGATTTTCATTTGTTGAAGAATATTCCATCTGCAGGGATTAAAGTTCTCTGTCGCCATTTCCGTCAGTTGGGAAAATGAGAGGAAAAAAATTACCATGTGCACTTTTGTTGTGCAGGGCTCGACAGTTCAAGTGTTTCAGACTTGTATTGATTATTTTGAGACTAAAAATAGATGTGTGCATCATTTTATTTTATGATTATTTGTACACAACTCACAAAGCTATTATATATTAATTATTATCATGAGGGAGTATTATAATAGAATGTTTTATTAAGTTAAAGTACTTCATAAATATTTTCTTGTGCTAAAAATCCATAATGATTATCCATCATATCCTTCATACTTTGGTCAATATGGCCCTGAAGTTGGCCATTGTTTAATTTTAAATGGTGTTTTAAATAGAATATGTTATGTTATGTTAGCTCATACTATCAACCAAATTTGTTTTACAGAGGCTCTTAAGAAGAATTCCTTGACGGCACAGGTGAACCAGCAGGAAGTAGAGAGGGCACTGTCGAAATGGTTCACTGGGGCAAGAGACAGAGGAGGACGAAGGGCATCCAGACAGCCAGTGCCAAATTAAACAGTACTGAGCAGTGGTGGAGTATGGGTGAGTGCAGAAAATTTGTATTCAAGTACAAGTACAGTTATACTGTTAAAATATATCTCAGTTACAAGTAAAACTTACTAAACATTACATTGTTTTCTTGCCAATGTTAGATAAAAAGTTTGCAAAATGTTGACCAACTATTACATTGTTTTTCTTGAACAATTATTTTCATTACCAATAAATCTGTTGATATGATTTTGATTTTGATCCATAAAAATTTGACCGAAAACCAGAAAATATTCATAAATAAAAAGTTGAAATCAGAGAATGTTGCCATTTTTTAATTAATTAAAAAAAAAAAGGTTGGTGATTAATCATTTATTTTTTTGATTAATTGTTGCAACTCTAGGCTGGATGTTTATTCAAACTGTCCTCAGTACTCAATTAGGATTTTTTAAAGTAACAAAGTAGATTACTTTGTGTAATGCATAAGTACAATTAAAACTATTGTCACACGGTGAGGTCAAGTTGGGGTTTTTGTCCTGTCTCCATGTCTTGTCATTTCCTGTTTTATTTTGAAAGGTTAACTCTCCTCTCATTTCAGGTCACTTGCCCTTCCTCATGTGTCACCTGTCTGAGTGTTTTCCCTGATTCCTGATTGTGTCCACCTGTTTCCCATTTGCCCTCATGTGTCTTATAGTCTGCGTCTCCCTTTGTCTTGTGCCAGAGTGTTTCGTTCCGTTTGTGCACCCCAGCCAGTCATCATAGTTCTTGCCTTGCCTTGTCTTTGCTGTGTCGTATGTATTCTTTACCTACATGCGAGTGATTTTTTGTTTGTATTTTCATAGTTTAGAGAAATCTGTTTTGTCAAGTTTAGAGCAGTTTTTGTAGCCTCCTTTTGGAGTGTTTTTTTGTTCTAGTTATTCATGCTTAGATGTTATAGTAGAGCCTCTGTTTTTTGAGAGTGTTTTTAGTTAGTCTCTATAGTATAGTGTTTAGCTCTTGTCTTCCTCCTTGTGGAGTGATTTTCTGTTGGTTTATTCCTTTTTGTTTCTGCAGTTTTGTCCCTCCATTTGGAGTGGTTTTTGTTTATTAGATTATTTTCCTGATAAGTTTATTCTAGCCTTGAGAGTTTAAGTTCCATAGCTGGTTTATTTTGTTTCTCACCGCAGAGGTTGGAATATTTAATAAAGTCTGTCTAACTGGACACTCTGCATCTGAGTCCTCTTTATAGTCCAGGCCTGACAACTATAAGCTTTAAAATTTACTCTTAGAAGTACAAGTATGGAGCCAGATTATTTGAAAAACAAAGTAATTTAAAAAATAAAATTTGTAACTGAAAGTTCAAGTTTTGATCTTGAATTGTAAAAAAAAAAAAAAAAAAATTACAAATACAATTTTTTTTAAATACAATTGTGATTTAATTCTGATATTCTTTTAAATGAATTATTTATTTTTAATTTCTACTTATTTTCACATTTGAGGTCTTTTTTAAGTTGCTAATTTAATGTTTTCAGATTCAGATCTTTTTTTTCCACATTGAAATTCAAAGTTTCAGAGTCTTAGTCCTGATCTGGTGTGGGTGGCAGGGCATCAGCTGAGAGGATGTGTTGTAAATAACTATAAAAATAAAAACTAAAGTATAGTTTTTATTTCTATAGTTATTTACAACACAAAAATAAACGTAAGCCTTATGGATGGATGGACTAACAAACAACACTCAGTGGTCAAATTATCCAAAGTATCAAACTAGTTTGGAGGATGCTGAAAACTCCAGCATCAATTTAAAATAACTTTATCTCCAGTATTCTTTACTAGCTCCGTACTTTGTTGTATTTTATCATTTGATAAACAGATTATCATTTGATGGCACATGTCAATTCATGTCATACTTAGACAGCAGCAGCTGTCGACTATTTTGATGGTCGACTAGTCACATTGAAACAATTAGTTGACTAATCGGATTATGAATCGCATAATTATTAAATTACTTTTATTTTAGCTATAAGCTTTTAAATTTAGGACCCACAAAGGACTAAAAGCTGGGACCAAAATGGGTCTTGCGTATCTTGCTCAGTTGGAGCCCACCTAACACCTAGTGTAATCCTGCATTAAACCCACATGGTCAGTTAGCATGGGGCCAACATAGAACCCGCAAACAATCTGACTTGCAACCCATATTTTAGCCATGTTGTCCCGATGTAGGAAACACATAGGACGTAAAGCTGGGACCAAGATGGGTCTTGTCTGTTTTGCCCAGCTGGGGCCCACCAAAAACCTGGTGTAATCCTGCTTTAAAACCAAATGGGCAATTGGCTTGGGGCCAACATGGAACCCGCGGACAATCCCACTTGCAACCCATATTTCACCCCATACTGTCCCATGTAGGTCCCACATAGAACTTAAAGCTGGGACCAAGATGGGTCTTGTCTGTTTTGCCCAGCTGGGGCCCACCAAAAACCTGGTGTAATCCTGCTTTAAAACCAAATGGGCAATTGGCTTGGGGCCAACATGGAACCCGCGGACAATCCCACTTGCAACCCATATTTCACCCCATACTGTCCCATGTAGGTCCCACATAGGACTTAAAGCTGGGACCAAGATGGGTCTTGTCTGTTTTGCCCAGCTGGGGCCCACCAAAAACCTGGTGTAATCCTGCTTTAAAACCAAATGGGCAATTGGCTTGGGGCCAATATGGAACCCGTGGACAATCCCACTTGCAAACCATATTTCAGCCCATACTGTCACCATGTAGGTCCCACATAGGACTTAAAGCTGGGACCAAGATGGCTTTTGTCTATTTGCCCAGCTGGGGCCTACTGAAAACCTAGTGTTATCCTGCCTTAAACCCACATGGGCAATTGGCTTGGGGCCAATATGGAACCCGTGGACAATCCCACTTGCAAACCATATTTCAGCCCATACTGTCACCATGTAGGTCCCACATAGGACTTAAAGCTGGGACCAAGATGGGTCTTGTCTGTTTTGCCCAGCTGGGGCCCACCGAAAACCTTGTGCAATCCTGCCTTAAACCCACATGGGCAATTGGCTTGGGGCCAACATGGAACCCGTGGACAATCCCATATAGGTGCGATCTGACAATCCCATATGGGGCCCATTATTCAGCCCATTTTGTACCCACATGGGCCCCACATAAAAATGTTGGCTGGGTTGTCTTCCCATTTTCCCAGGAAATGATTTACTCTTAGGCTTTGCTCCAAGAGAATTCCAGGGTGGACTACCAGTTGTAGATTTATTATCCGATTCACAGCCCTCCTGTTTCTTGGTAGTCTTGGTGGTACTAATTAACTGTGTGTTAGCATGTTCGTCCACTTTTTAGAGTCCATGGTAAGGTGGTGTTGTTCCTACATAGTCCATTTACCTCCACATTCACTTCTAACCAGTGAATTTCGGTTTCCCTCACTGCAATCTTCTTCTTCAAGTTTTTGGTAGTCGTCCACGGAGAAGGGAGGCATCTTGCTGCTAATTAGCTTTAGCTAAGTGCCACGTTTCCAGTCACTGCAGTGCAGGCTTGTGCTGCTGGTAGGCCTCAATCACGTAGTACTGAGGAGTTCATAAAAATGTTGAAATATAGCAAATAGCCTACTTTATCTACAAAAAGTACAAAAAGTATCCAGGAGCCGCTGCTCATTTTTTATCACAGAAGAAAAACAAGAATATCAGCAGAAAAAATGCAAGCGGAGGCAAGAGCAAGCAGAAAAGCGTCTTCACTGAGAGTAAACAGATAGTGTTTTTTCAATACACGATCAATACAGTCACAATGAACATTTTACCCAAGTATTTATTTTTGTTCCAATGTCTCCCAAAATTCTTTCCAAAAAGTTTCTTTAAGGCTATTGATTACTCATCTCTAGTGTTGTATGGTGAGGAAGGGCACCCAGAATCTGTAAATCTATACTCCAGAGATGTAAATCTAATGGTGGTCTATCCTTTCCAAATTTTCAACTGTATTATTGGGCAGTGCATATACAAAAAATTGTATTCTGGTCTAAGTCAATGGATCTACCCTGGTGGTGATTAGAAGCACAGTCATGTATCTCATCCTCCCTTGTAGCCTTATTAACCACCCTCTCATCTCTTCTCTCTATCTGTTTCCTACTTTTCCTTTCCAATCCTCTAACCCTTATCACCTTATAACATGTTTTACCTCTCCATCCCCATTTTCAAATGTAAAGCAGGAACACCTTTACTCAGAAACATTTTATGTGACTTACTTTGTTCTTTTATCTGAGACCATTTTTACACAGTGACTTACTTCTGCTGATGTCTTTTCACTAATACTAGTGACACCGTTCACGTGGTGACGCACTGACGTCAGTGTGGTGTCCCATCTCCAGTCAGTTTCTGTTACTAGTAGAGTTTATTGCTGCTCTATCTGTTAGACACTGTGATGAAGAAAACAGCAACATTAACTACCTGCTGCACAATTGAAGTGCTGAACACTTATAAATACCTAGGTGTGCACCTGGACAGTAAACTGGACTGGTCCTTGAACACGGATGCCATCTACCTGAAGGGGCAGAACCAGCTCTTTTTCCTCAGGATGCTCAGTTCCTTTGACGTCTGCAGTGAAATGCTGCATGTCTTATCAGTCAGTGGTGGCCAGTGTATTTTCTTATGCTGCAGTCTGTTGGGGCAGCAGCATGTCTGACATGAACACAAGGAGACTGGACAAGTTGGTAAAAAAGACTGGGTCTGTGCTTGGCAGGAGTCTGGGCTCACTCAGGACTGTTGTGGAGAGATGCATGCAATATAAGATGGAGGCCATCTTGGACAATACCAACCTTCCTCTCCACAACATTCTGGCAGGACAGAGAAGCAGCTACAGGTGCAGCAAATGTCTCATCTCACTGCGCTGCAGAACAGAGAGGTTCAGGAGATCATTTGTTCCCACTGCCACCAGGCTGTAGAACAATTCAGCCAAAGGAAGGGGACTAATTTAATTATTATTGTTTATTAATTATTAACTGTTATTAATATGAATTATTTCAACAATGAGCTAATGGACACATGAGTTTACCCTAGGGGATAAATAAGGTACCTACCTGCCTACCTACTTACCTACCTAACCTACCTACCTACCTACCTACCTACCAACCAACCAGTTGAGAGAGGGTTTAAGTATATGAGAGTATTGTGATGATGATGGTAAGGATTAGGATGATGATGATACCCATCAGCTGAATGAAAGAGAAAAACTTACTTGTGCTCAGCAGAGCTGCAAAGGCATCAATGGCTGCCCTGAAAATAAACACAGGGAACAGTTAGTCTGAATGAACAAACTCTTTACAATGCTAAAAGTAGTAGTGATTCAAATGTGTGTATTTGCTGTGTGTGTTGTCATGTACTTTTGTGTCTTTATCACAGAATATTCTTCAACATAATAAATATCACTACACAGGCCCTCATGGTTATTTAGCTAAGAACACAATCTCTTAGTGGAGTATGAGCCACACGTTGTGTAGCACCTGTGTTGCTTGAAGCCTCAGTGGTGCGAGCACAATCTGTAAGTCTTGTTCCATATGATTATTTCCTCTGACATATTATTTTTGAAGAGTATCTTTATTTTTGAAAGATTCATTTATGTCAGCCCATGCCTTTGTGATGTGATTTTTTTCGGTGACACATTTATTAAGTTAAGCCTTGTGTACTTTATTCCTATCTTTCTTTCCTACAGCTTAAAATTCCTACAGTCTTCCCTACATGCATTTTCTCATTGACACATGCACCATGTGACTTGATTGCACACCTCTGTCCATCTTGACATGGATAGAGTCAAGTCATTGTTGCCCTGTTATACTCTGTGTGGCTGCACTGGTGTCAGATAATTAATCTAATGCTCCACTGCTGATCCACAAACCCTGTATTCCCACAGTACCTGTCAGCAAGATCTCCCAAGGGACCTGGTTGTAGGCATTCTCCAAGTCCACAAAGCACATTTAGACTGGATGGGCAAACTCCCATGACCCCCAAAGCCTAGCAATGTAAGTCCAGAGTTGGTCCACTGTGGACCTTCTTGAAAAGACTGTTCAACAATAAGTTGGAGTCTCCTTTCCAGCACTGACATAAGCTTTCCCCTGAAGGCTGAGCAGTGTTATACCCTGATAATTGGAGCACACCCTTTGGTCCCCCTTTCGAGTGAAGGAAACCCCCCCCACCCCACCCCACCGCCACCCCCTTCCGAGTCTTCAAACTCTACCTGCTCCTTAGAGGACTTGATGGTCAGGTTATTTAGTATACCTTCCACCAGCTGATGATATCCCCAGTCAGATTCATCAGTCCCCCTCCCCCAGTGAAAACAGCCTGGGCTAAGTTCTGATTTCCCATCCTGAAACAGATGGCTTAGCAGAACTTCCTTAACGTCATATAAAAGTCCTTCTCCCCAAACTCTTATCAAAGCAGGAGGAATCTTTGCATATGTATTCAGTGAGGCAGGTGCGTAGGAACAGGTTTTAAATGTGGCATACAATGAAACAGACATTGTCTGACTTGCAGCAAAAAATTTTATAGTAACGTTTCAGTCTTGGACCTTCATCAGGCAAATACTTCTCCGACATCATGGAGCTATCTTAAATAGGAGTTGCTAAGTTGGAAGCCAATCACTTCATCCCATGTGAAGTGCAAGATAAATTCAAAAAGTGAGTGAAAAAATGAACGCTTCTTTCATAAATATCCATACAAAAGTTTCCATCATACATGCATCGTAGTTATCGACAGGACCCATCACAGAAATATATTGTCCAGAGGTTCGCGCAATAATGATAATAAGACTTCAATTTCAAGACAAAACAAACCAAAATGTTCATATACATACATCTGGGGCATTATAAAAGATCTGGTTGTATAGAAAAAGTAGCCAGGAGGTGTATGTGCACATTCATGCCTCAACATATCCAGAACTGTCTGGAGCCAGATAGGGACCCCCTCAAATGAAATATTAGGAGAGGGGCCTATTGATAAATACAAAGACGCCTATTTACAAAATATATTTACAAAACATCCAATGTGAGGAATTATAGAAACATATTAAAGAGAAGTTCATCATTAAGTCCCTTAGGAGACAATGTTTGAAGATTGTAGATCCAGAACATTTCCCGCTGTTTGAGTCTGTCATAGTCACATCCCCGGTAGATAAAGTGACATTTTCAATCCCGCAGAAACGTAGAGTGGAGATGTCATGGTGGACATCATTAAAGTGTACAGCTACGGAATAATCCTGATTGTTTTTGTGTAGTGTACTTTTTTGCTCAGTGATTCTATGCTTCAGTTTTCTGGTGGTTTTTATAACAAATGTGAGTCAACAAGGACAGCGTATCATATAAATCAGGTGTGTGGATACACATGTGATGACGCTGTTGTTCAGGAATGTTTTACCTGTGTTTACCTCTAAAGAATTATCTGCAGACCAGCTGTCCCTCTTGTCTGAAGGACTGTCTCTTGTACCCAGCAGCGGACTCAACGCTTTTGGCCTAAAAGTGGATCTCTTTAAGTGCTTTAGACAGATTAAATTACGTCACTTTTATTTAGAAACACAGATCCTGTTTGTGACACTCATGTTCCCATTTTCAAAGCCAAAAGCAATTTTTGTCCAAACATAAATAATGCATTCATAAACACCTTTTATAGAATTGAGGAACAAGTTATAATGGGGGAGATTGCTAAACCACACAACAGCACTCATAACTTAACCAAGAGTGAAAGAACAGCCATTTATGAACTGATGAATGACAAAGAAATGATCAAACTGGCCGACAAGGGAGGTGATATCTGTATTCAAGATTTCACTTTATTACACATAACTTAATTTATGGACATATATGTTTTGATTTCTTTGTATGTGTGGATTACTTGGGTTGTTACCGACATCTGGTGACAATTTCATGTCAATAGCCCCATCAGAAATATATTTACTGAGAAAAATGTTGACGCGTTCAATACTTACTTTCCCCACTGTAAAGAACTTGTATGATCTAAACTAATTGTCCTATCATGTTTGTGTGTATCAGGACCAGAGTTCCAGTCCAGTCCCCCCCAGTAAAAGACCAGCACCTGCCTTTTCTTCTGCATCTGGCCTCATCAACCATCAATAACCACATTACAGTAACACCTTGGAGTATTATCCCTTTACAGAACAGATATTGTCTATACTGTGTAGCGTTCACGCCATAATTTAGAATTTACTCTTGTTGAAATGGGGCACCAGTCCTCTGGGAGGACAATAATGAATTACTTCATTGCCAAATTTATCAATCTCATATCGTAAGCCATGACTTCTCGATGATTCAATGGATCTCCAGTCTCTACGTCAAAAGAATACAACAGGACAACAACTGGGTGTAAATAAAGGAGTTTATTAACTAAACTACTATCTACAGAGTAAATGCAAGGTGTAATAATCATAAAGATGAAAATAATAATGAAATGAGCAGTGTGATGAGTTGGCAATGGTGGGAGAGAATATGTTATGGCTATACACTATGGCTATACAGCTAATGATGCTACATCTACGAATTAGGTTTGATGATTAAATGTTGCTATATTTCGACATCAACCCAGTCATGAGCAGAGTGTTAAGACCGGCCTACTGTGAGTTGCGCTGTAGCTGAAGACCCTCAGCTGGAACCCAGGTGGCTGTGGTTGCCGTGGTAACCCTGGAGACACGGGATCTAGGTGGATTCTCCTGGAGGCCGTGTCCCGTTATCACAATGACAGATTCTGCCGGTGTCTCAGCGATTTAGCTCTGGTGGAGTTTGCCAGGAGACTTTCTGTCTCGGGCACTTTTGATTCCTGGTCGGCTTCTCTGTAGGCGGTCGTGCAGAGGTGTTATCTGCCTGCATCTCTTGAGGGTTGATGCAAAATAAACTCTAATGCTCTTCACTTTGGCTGGCTAACTTTAGAGGAGACTGGCATTGACCAGATGATTCTAAAGTTGTCAAAATCTTCAAAAAGGAAAACTTGATGATGA
>NW_019174311.1:513609-536275 GCF_002260705.1 Seriola dumerili | reverse complement strand
TTATGGCTATACACTATGGCTATACAGCTAATGATGCTACATCTACGAATTAGGTTTGATGATTAAATGTTGCTATATTTCGACATCAACCCAGTCATGAGCAGAGTGTTAAGACCGGCCTACTGTGAGTTGCGCTGTAGCTGAAGACCCTCGGCTGGAACCCAGGTGGCTGTGGTTGCCGTGGTAACCCTGGAGACACGGGATCTAGGTGGATTCTCCTGGAGGCCGTGTCCCGTTATCACAATGACAGATTCTGCCGGTGTCTCAGCGATTTAGCTCTGGTGGAGTTTGCCAGGAGACTTTCTGTCTCGGGCACTTTTGATTCCTGGTCGGCTTCTCTGTAGGCGGTCGTGCAGAGGTGTTATCTGCCTGCATCTCTTGAGGGTTGATGCAAAATAAACTCTAATGCTCTTCACTTTGGCTGGCTAACTTTAGAGGAGACTGGCATTGACCAGATGATTCTAAAGTTGTCAAAATCTTCAAAAAGGAAAACTTGATGATGATTTAAAAGTTACAAAATTACTCTGAGGCACTTCTGTTGTTTTGGTTCAGTTGGTCTTGACTTGGCTTATAAAAATAAAAGATCACGCATGTAGACAAAAATGATGTTACTTGGAGCTTGTGGCAGAGAAAAATAAAAGACGCGAAAAGTGAAAAATGACTAAGAGCCATGAGTTTGTGGCTAGCAGCTTAGAGATAAGAGTTTACATGGCTACAGAGCCGGGCTTTGAGCCGGGACTCTGAGCTTTGAGCAAAGTTCTTCTAGTTTCTGCATCGTTTTCTAGCTTCAGCTTTTCAGCCTCTAGCTTTTAGCTTCGTTTCTCGCATCTTCTTCCTTCTTAGCATCTCGCCGAGTTTCTAACATTTTCGCGTTTCTAACATTTCTGACCTTTCTCTCCTCTCTGGCTTTTCTGACTTCTCTGACCTTGTCTTCATCTTCTCTTCATCTGACTTTGTGTGAATTGTTCACGACTGTTTTATCCCCTGGGGGCTGGGCCTTGTTTCAGGGGCATCACCCGTCTTCTCCTATAGAGTAATTTTCCAATGAACTTTCGAATAATTTAATTCTAGAATTTACTTATAAACTCGCACATCAGTCTTCCACCATGACCACAAAACATTAAATGACGTATAAAACTACTTGCACTAATAATGGTAGAGAGGAGTAATAGGAGTGTTGATTTCATATTACATCCTTCAAACCTGGAATTAATCATGATACAAGTGGTTAATTGATCAAACAACAATATAAACATTTCCCAAAGCTAATAGCCTATAAATGTGGATTACACAGCAGTTCTTTGACTGTAATAATAATAATATGGACATTCTGGATGTCATGTAGTGTGTGTTACCTCGTGTGAAGGATGCTGACAGTATGGTCACATGAAGGACATTGTCTTAAAATCTACATGTACATTTCAAACATTCTATGGGATAGAAGTTTGGGATTAAACTATTGCATAGGAACATCTCATGATTTACAGAACAGCTAGATATTTAATTTTACATTCTTCCTTAGATCTGTGTCTGTGAAGAGTGTTCTGCTGGTCACTACCCAGGATTGGAATGTGGGTTGTAGTTTATGACTCTTATCTAGAGAGGGGCAGAGGAAGGGAGGTCGGTGTGTGTGTGTGTGCGTGTACATGTGTGTGTGTGCTCATGCATGGCACAGAGAGGCCAGGATTCACACCTTAGTGTTAATCAGTCCTTTTGTTGTTACTTGTCCTATATAAGACACAATCAAATATCATTAGACAGAGTCTTACTGTTACAAACTGGAGATTTTGCCTATATTCTCCAGTTGCCTGGTATCCATTGGTTGATCCTCTGGAGCTGACCCTTTGACCTTCGGTCTGGTTCTTTGTCGTTCGGGCATGCTAAAAGCATGGTCTGTTTGTGGAAGAGGGGTCCTTTGTCTCTGTTTCCTATCAATTTGATAGTTTGATAGTGGGAAGAGTCACAAAGTATTGTGGGTCCATAACTCTGCATGTCCTTATAATGAACTTCCTTAATGGCTTGTTACTGATGCCAGGCCAAGTAAGTACGCTACAACTGTGATCTTTTGCACATCCTGCTCAGCAGGGGTTTTGTCAACACTTTTGTACATAGTTTTTTTTCATTGTTTTAATTTTTTAATATGTGTATCTATGTATACTTATCTTTTTGACTGTTGCAGTATTTTACCTTTTTATTGTTATTTCCTGTTAATATGTATATTGGATACTGCACCAAAGATCAAGCAAAATATCTTGTGAGTAAAAACCTACCTGGCAATAAAACTTATTTTCTGATTCTGCCTTTGTGATGATGTCATCATCCCTTCCTCATGCTGCTGTAGCCTGACACCCATGTGTCATGCAGTATCTCCTCGCTTTCATATTTTTATAGGTAAATAAAAACATACTGTTTGTATTACAAGTACTCATTTGTTTCAGTGCTATCAACAATTTTAACTATCAACAATAAATGCAGATATAAATAATAAATTCATATTTTTATAGGTAAATAAAAACATACTGTTTGTATTACAAGTACTCATTTGTTTCAGTGCTATCAACAATTTTAACTATCAACAATAAATGCAGATATAAATAATAAATTATAAGGAACATGGGGAAAACAACAACATGATTACCTGTACAAGGGCGAAGAGGTGAAATGCTGCCCCCTATGGAGGTGGAGCAAGTAGCATGATCTGAATGATGAACACATTACACCTTTAATTATTTGTCTAATGATGTCCTTCTGTTGACTCTTGACATCACGAGCCTGTGCACTAACATACCCCATGAAGGAGGTTTGGATGCCCTTAGATTCTATCTACAAGACGGCGATAACAAATCCTACCCTCCCAACAAACTTATCATTGATCTAGCCAGATTTATTATGAAATATAACTATTTCAGTTTTGAAAATGATTTTTACTTGCAGGTTTCATCCACGAGCATGGGCACCATAATTATGTTTATTTATCTGTTGGTGGTTTTGAAAGGAATTTTGTCTATAACTCAGCCACAAATACAAACTTGTCTAAGATCATAAAATGGTATTGATTCATAGATGACATCTTCTGTATCTATAATGGAAGTCTTGATGAACTGGCAGATTTCGTCACTCTGTTGAATAGTTTCGACAGTAACCTACAATTTACATCAAACTATAGCACTGAAAAATTGAGTTTCCTTGACATGTGGGTTATGAAAAACAACGGCCCCATCATAACAACACTTTACAGAAAATCCACTGACAAAAATATCTTGTTGCTGGCAACAAGTTTTCACCCTACTCCCCTGAAAAAGGATCTCCCCATTAGTAAGTGTTTCTTCACTGAGAAGGATATCCCATTCCACAGAGGATTTCATGGAAAAGGCTGTGGACATGTTCGGGATTTCTTTCTATGCTCCCCAAACTTTTAATGTCTGCTGCAGTCTCAGCCCTTATGGCCTGCCAGTACCTGTCTGCTGCTTCAGGATACACCTGGGCCAACCAGGCTTGAAAGGCCTCCTTCTTTATCTTTCAATCTTCCCTTACTGCTGGTTTACACAAGCGGGTTGTTGCCCCCGCGACAGGCAAAGACAACCTTCTGACCACAACTGACAAATGCATTCACAATGGAGGTTTTGAACATGTGCCACTCGAGTTCCATGTCCCCAGCCCCCTTCAGGATGCATGTGGAGCTCTTCTGGAGAATGGTGTTAAAACCCTATCGACCGGGTCCCTGGCCAGATGTTCCCAGTTCACACTCACTACACGTTTGTAGTGCCTTCTGATCCAACTCACCACCAAGCGCTGATGCTTGTGTTGCTTTGCTTTCTGGCTCAGCTCCCTCCTCATGGCAATGGTCCAGTACAATGCCGGCTTTACTGCCGACACAGCCCTGATCCACCTTTCAATCTCCTGCTCCATTCTACTCTCACTCATGAACAAGACCTTGCAATACTTTTAACTCCTTCATTTGGGGAAGAAACTCCATCCCAACCCGAGGAGAGCAATCAAGCATTTTCTGGCAGTGAAACATGGCCTCAGACTTAGAGGTGCCGACTCCCATTCCAACTGCTTCACGTTCAGCTGCAAACCGTCCCAGTGCATGCTGAGGGTCCAAATCTATCCACCCAGGTGCCAGGTTGTAGTCCACAGAGCACATGTAGACTGGATTGGCAAACTTCCATGACCCCTCAACTAACCTTGCCAGGGTAAAGAGTTGGCCAAATGATACCCAACCTGACTAAATACACAGCTTGATTTTACAGGAATGTTCCTTCACCTGATCTTCATCTGTGTTTTTATAGGCTCCTTTGTTGATTTTGAGGTGAATAGGCAACATTTCAGCTACTATTCACCAGGATCAACAGGGAAACTCTAACCCAGGGAAATATAATTTATTATGGAAAACAAAAGACTACAACTGATGTATTCATGTTTTGATTCACTCTGCCATTGTGAAACAGTGTGAACATGTTCAGCAACAGTTGGTGTTACACCCTGAAAAGGGGAAATATTAATAAAGATACTCAGTCACAATGCTTCCTCTCTGGCAGCTTCATCGAGAATCTGTATTTACAAAGTTACAAAAGTTCTTGAAACACAAAACATGAAATTACAATGTATGAAAATATACATTTTCATTTCTATTTTCCACTCTGCTTTTCCTCTGTCCTTTACCAGGTAAGTATAATATATCCTCACTGGCAGCTTCATTGAGAAGGAAGCACCGTGGCCGAGAGCCCCCCTTCCGATCCCCGCAGGTATAACCAACAAATCATAGGTTTCACTTCTCAAAGTATCAACAAGTCAATCATGGATTAACTCCTTACAGGCAGGTATCTTTACACCTTTTTTAATGTTTTCTTTTTTATCCATATTAACTGTTTTTAAACATTTTAAACTCTCTTGCAGGACTTTTGCATTTTAATCCTTTTTAACCCTTTTGACCTCTTTTTCCACAGGACATTGTTTTTATAGGACATTTTTACATTTATAGCCTGAACTGTTATTAATGAATTTCCCTTTGTCTCTATCTGTTATTAATGACATTTCAAATGATAATGTTTTAAATGCTTAATGACCTTACATATTTACATAAAAATCAATCTATCACATTGGCCTGTGCTGTTCATGAAAATGCAGTCACCAGATGGAAAGGTAACTGGGAAGCCACGAGTTAAATTAAAAGTAAATACTTTTTAATCATCACATTTGTGTCAAGAATGCATCATAATTGGTTTATTATATGTCAGTACAGGAAAAATTAATAGTTTGTGCATACTTGCATTATAAACCTTTGTTGAAACCTCAAACCCTGTCGGGAATATCCATCAAGTAAAACATCACCTGAGGTAAATAGGATAATAAGTGCTACAGTGCTTTGCATTCTCACAGACAAGCGTGAGGAACTAACTGCTGCTGACAGTTGAGAATAGATGGATGGATTTAGTTGTACAGCTTTAGACAGTCTGACTGACTTTACTGCTTTAAATGTGTGGACAGGAGCCAACCAGCATATCTAACAGTCACCATATCACAGCTACAATTGGATAAATCATTGTGACAGACATGTCTAACTGCCTCTCACACTTAAGGGAAATAGCATATCTCCTGCGTTGTTGCTCTCATTACGGTGTCACTGCTGCCAATTCTAACAAATTCTCCTAAGTAACAGCTGACTCTGGTATCCCAGAGTCTTCTAATTGTGTTAGAACAATTAACAGCTGGCTTATGCATGAACATTATACAGAAGACTTACCATGAGGGCTATAAATTTGTGATGTCAGAGCATCTGATTCCCTCACACCACCAGGGAGTTTCATGTTCACTAGTGTGGCTGATCAGGGACTGGTATGACTGGCATGAAGCCAGGGAGAGAGGCCGGAACTCTTGGTGTTCTTGGCATGCTCCACTGGGTATACTGGAGGATGCTGGCAGTTTGAGCCAAACATCATCAGTTCTGACAGACAATGGTAGAAAAAAAAAAGACATATGATCCAAGAGGAGGACGGTGGCTTACTAAAAGTCAAAGTCTACACACAATTTCAGGAGAAATGCAATGATGTGTTGAGACCAAGAACATGTTGATATAATTGTTGGGACTCATTCAAGAGACCACATGCTTGTTGTTCTACAGACAATAGAACTCACTTCCTCACAGTTCCTCACTGTTCACACCTGGGGACGACCCTCCCCCCTTTTTTTGGCTTGCTCCAAGGCCCCAGCCCAGGTCAGCCCTGCTACCTGCGACAACAGCTCTTTTGCCGGCCTGCTCACAGCAAACTGCAACACCTTTCTCCTCTACAGCAGCGACCTGCTTACGATTAACTGAACCAAGTTTTATACAGAATCAGCAGCTACAACACAAGGTCAGCCAGCTGATTCCCAAGCAACAGGAGCCACAGCAGAGTTAACGTTGAACTGTGAGAAGAACAAAGGAGAAAACACACACAGCCAAACAGGACATCAGTCCACTAGGAAGCAACCCAACTGACTGGACACGTCAACAACACTGGAAAGGACCTCTTTGTTTGGTTCCAAGGACTGGGTAACATTAACTGATAGGGCCTAACCTCACCTAGCATAGCACAGCTAAGCAGCAGAAGTCTAAACCTTTGTTAATGTACATGTTGGTTAATGGTTTGTTATGTTTGCTTAGGTTGTGGTCAGTCACACAGTTAATTGGGCACTTGTATGTTCGCACACATACCTGTAGAACGTCCCAGCTCCAGAACCTGCATGCAGCTAACCGTCTCCCTCTAACCTGGTACCTTTAGATTACACGAGCTAGGCTAACAAAGAAACTCACACCTCCCCCCCACACACACCTCAGTGGCTCAGTGGCCATTTTGAGTAGTTCCTTTGTTTACTGCCATCTTGTATAGTCTTCCTTGTTCAGGCCATGTGGTCACAGCGTTTTAAATTGACCATCTAGCCTTTGTCAGTGTCTCCACATACATACCCCCCCCCCCCCCCCCCCCCACACACACACACACACACACACACAAACACACACACCTGTATATACTTTAGATTAGACATTGTGTTAAAAAAAATGTCTAAATGATAATGTCTCTGCCACTGGTGTGTTTAATGTTGCACAAGTGTGAATATTGCCAACCTCTACTCAGTAGAACTCCAACCCAATATTGGCTATTTTGCCTATTAGTTTTAGGCTGGTGCCCCCAAGGACTTTAATTCATTTTAAAGTTATTATTTAATATTTATATTTTTAATATCAATATATTCTCAATGTATGACAAATATAATAAAGTGATAGACAACTGAAGGTCCAACATATGGTGCCCCTTGTCTGCCAGCCCAACATTTATAGTGTCCCGCTCGTGAGGCAGAGCTCAGACCCAACAGAATGTTTCCCTTTAAAGTTAAACACTGCCAAGTAGTTTTTGCATGGAGAAGATGCAGCCCCTTTGTGATACAGTCTACCAACAAAACGGGATAGTTGTATTATTCTTTGAGCCTTATCTGTAGTGAAGCTAGAGCTTTCATGTTTGTCCTCTAGGTGATGCTATTGCAATAATAAACAATTTAGTTAATTTCAATTGACCCCAACAGATTTTTATATATCTTGCATAAAAGTGAACATTTTTGTAGATGTTTGCTTACCAATATCCACAGCAAATATTTGTGAAATTCAACTCACAGAGACACAGAGATGTCCTGTTTGGAGGAAAAACCAAGCCATGAGGAGGAAGGAAGTGGCTGCAGAGTTCATTGACAGGACTGTGTTGGGACTCAGATCATGGGTAAGGATACAAAAACATTTCTCCTGTATTGAAGGTTCCCAAGAGCACAGTGGCCTCCGTCATTCTTACATGAAGAGATCTGGAACAACCAGGACTCTTCTAGAACTGGACCAGGACTAACTGAAACATCAGTAAGACCAAGAACCTGATGGTCACTCTGAGCTCCAGAGAGTGTGTGGAGATGGAGAATCTTCTAGGACAACCATCACTGCAGCTCTCCACTGATCTGGACTTCATGTCAGAGAGTCCAGACGAAGCCTCTCCTCAGTGATAGTTTGTAAAGAAGCAGGAAAAGGACTCTCAGACTGTGAGAAACCGAATCTCTGGTCTGATGAAACCAGAACCTGAACTGTTTGTCTTAGTTCTAAGTTCTGGAGAAACCAGGCACCGCTCATTACCTGAACCACACCATCCCAACAGTGAAGTATGGTGGAGGCGGCACCAGACTGTGGGGGGACAGGGAAATTGGTCAGGATTGAGGGAAAACCTGGTCCAGAGCTCAGGACCTCAGGCTAGGCTGAAGGGTCACCTTCCAACAGGACAATGACCCTCGGCACAGAGCCAAGACAACACAGGACTAGCTTAGGACAACTCTCTGGAGAGACCTGAGCATGTCTTTCCACTAATGTCCCCATCCAACCTGACAGAGCCTGAGAGGATCTTCAGAGAAGAACGGCAGAAAATCCACAAATCCAGGTGTGTAAAGGTTGTGACATCAGACCCAAGAAGACTCGAGGTTGTGATCACTGCCAAAGGTGCTTCAACTGAGTCCTGAGTGAGGGAGTACAGTCGCATCTGAAACCATCGCTAACTCCCATTTTAAATAAAAAAGTGAACTAGTCCTAACCTAGCCAACTAAGCCTAATTCTAGCTCCATAAACTGCCAAAGTAAAGATAAACAAGTCAGTGAATGTCACTGACCCATCTATGTGGTCTGCTTCTGGGTTCTGAGAAAAGGATATTTCATCGTGTGGGTCAGGCATGACCCATCATTTATTTACACATTAGCTGAAACTTGTTAGCTAAAGCTAAGAGGCTAACTTGGAGGTTTTGATTGAGTGGTAATCTTGGAGTGTACTGTTAAGTAAATACATATCAGTCAGTGTTATTTAGGGACTGTTGATGACCACTGACATTTTTCTAAAGTTGTGAGGATGTCAGCAGTCAATGCACAAACCTGGGTGTACATACCTGATGGTTTGCAGGTGTTTGGTGGTATACTGAGGGATGAGGTGGAAGATGACGTCCAGTCCATGGTTCTCTCCTATTAGGTTTGCTGTAGACACTGTAAGCAGTACACAGGAGGATGACTGAGATCAATTGACAAATTTAAACACAGATGCTCCACCATAGACAGGTTGATCTGAAACCACAATGTTGAGCAATAAAATCCTCCATTTTGAATGAAGTTTCTCTGTCAGATTCGGGAAAACTTCACCTTATCAGGGGCTTGAAGAGGCCTTGGTCCAGATCACATCAGTGAACCTGTACTACCTCAAGAGGCTTCTTCAGTTCATGTCAGTTCAGGCCTTTTAGTTTTAATAAAGGGGTGATGGGTGTCCTTGAAATAGTCTCTTCTCCCACAGTTTATTTCGAAATTTTGCCTCAAACTCAACTTTTACACACTTTTACATGTCCTCTGTTAACAACTGCTGCTGCTTCAATTTGCCAAAGAACTCAGTCATAATGTTTAATCACCTCTTTCACAGTGTTTCATACTCAGTCTTGTTTTATAGTAATTTCTTGGTTTATTGGTCATTGAAGTGACTAAGTTTTGAATGATCAGTAATGAATAAACAATATTGTGGGTCCTGCCTCAGTGTAATTTGGATGGAAAGGAGTCTTTATAAATGTAGACAGGCAGGGCTGCTTTTACAGACTCAAATAAACATCAGCCATTAAAGTGCCTGCAGTTGTCACTCACAGCCCATCTCACTACTTCATATTTAACCCTACACACTTTGTTAGTGAAAAAGCACTTTTCTTATGTATGAACTGCACCCAGTCTCTGGGTGGTGATTAGGGATGCTGGATAAATGTAAATAAACAGGTTGTGTCTGAAATCACAGTGAACTCTTCTTGTGTTAAACCAGAACCTGTTTCTTTATAGACAAAAATATGACTCTCTAGAAACTGAAGTTGAATCATTTCTATTTTAATTTTGATTTAATATAATATATATAATTTTAAATTGAATTTATTAGTTTGGAACTGAATTACAGTGGCAGCCTGTGGAACCTAGGACTGCCAGTGAGGTTCCACAGACTGCCACTGAGGTACCACAGACTGCCAGTGAGGGTCACATGAGGTTCCACAGGCTACAACTGAGGTTCCATAACCTGCCACTGAGGTTCCACAGGTTGTCACCTGAGGTTGCACAGGTTGTCACCTGAGGTTCCACAGACTGGTTCCACAGGCTGTCACTTTGGTTCCACAGACTGCAGTTGAGCTTCCGTGGGTGGCCACTAGAGTTCTAGAAGCTGTCCCTGAGGTTCCACAATCTGCCACTGAGGTTGCACAGCCTGCTACTGAGGTTCCACAGGCTGCCACCAAGGGTCCACAGGCCTTCACTGTGGTTCCACACACTTCTGCTGATGATCCACAGGCTGTCACTGAGGTTCCACAGACTGCTACTGAGGTTCAACAGGCTGTTACTGTGGTTCCACAGACTGCAACTGAAGTTCTAGAAGCTGTCCCTGAGGTTCCACAGACTGCTACTGAGGTTCAACAGGCTGTTACTGTGGTTCCACAGACTGCAACTGAAGTTCTAGAAGCTGTCCCTGAGGTTCCACAAGCTGCTACTGAGGTTCCACAGGCTGCCACTGAGGTTCCATAGGCCGTCACTCTGGTTCCACACACTTCTACTGATGGTCCACAGACTGTCACTGAAGCTCCACAGACTGCTACTGAGGTTCCACAGGCTGCCACTAAGGTTCTATAAGCTGTCCCTGTTGTTCTGCAGACTGTCACTGAGGTTCCATACACTGCCAGAGAGGTTCCACAGACTACCCCTAAGGTTCCACGAGCACTGCAGCCAATGCAGTTATTCATGTTTAACAATACAAATTCAAATTATGTGATTGAAATGTATTTTTTAATGCAATTATCCAAGCTGAGCAATTCAACTTTAAAAAGAAATGACTCAAATTCAGTTTCTAGTGACTCATATTTTGTGTATGTGTGTGTGTGTGTGTGTGTGTGTGTGTGTGTGTGTGTGTGTGTGTGTGTGTGTGTGTGTGTGTGTGTGTGTGCGTGCGCACGCGTATGTGTGCATGTTGGTACCTGATGAAGAGAAGACTTGGATGACCCAGAGACAGGCTGCAGCCCTCTTGGCATGTGTGACATTGTATTTAAGCAGATTGAGAGTGAGCAGCACAGCTCCAGCCTCCTGTGCCTTCATACCAATATGACGGTCTGCACAGACAAACACACATATTATATTCATGAATGTGTAGACAGAGTACGGCCAAAACAGGAGATTGGCAGCACGAATGTCCAGCTGACATATCTGGAAACATGGAGCAGAGTCTCAGAGGAAAGTTTGAGCATCTGGTGGATCTATGACATGAAGAGCAGAGGAACTACCCAGTGTTAGTGTGCTGTTCCCAATAAAGTGCTCAGTGGGTGTATATGCACCTGAGAGTTGTGTTGCACTGTGGTGCTCTGATGTATCTGAGGTTTTCCCCATCACCATCACATATTAACTCATCAGTCCTCACCTCTGTGTCCAACCTTGGCCACTAGGTGCAGCAGTGGGAGCAGGACGGTGAAGTTGGGACAGAGGTTACGGCCGGTGTTGACCAGAGCAGTCAGAAGGGCCTCACTGCCTCCTTTACTGATCATATAGTGGATACGACGATCTGTACCTGAACACAGACAGGTAGAAGATACTGTTACTTTTACTTGTATGATTATTGGAGGTGACAGTGAGACAGCTTTTAAGTGTCAGGGTGAGAAATGATGCACAGATCCCATTCTAGACTTAAGACTATGATAGATGATGTATTTCAGTAAAAATATTTGTGTTGTTATTATATTGCCTCCATGAGCACTATGGATTTCAAAATAAATCAGTATGAGATTTCAGTGTTTCAGCTGCCAGTTTAATTCTTTTTGTGTGTTTTCCTGCATTTGTCCAGTAATTAAGCTGATTAGATTTCTTCCTATCCTGCATTAAGCAACCACTCTCCTGGGTCCCTGTGTTTACTCCCTGATACAAGTTAGTCCTCTACCTGCTATAATCAGTGGTAAAGAGCTGATATGATCTTAGCTCACCAGCTGACAGGAGTTCATCCAAGATATTGAGGACATTCAAAGTGCTTTCCACGTCCTCTTCATTCTGAAGAGACCAAACACAAAGACAAGGTTATCTCATGTATCAGAACTCTGTATTTTCTGTATATAACCCACATTAATCTGCTGCGTGGTTGTTATATGTGACAGTACAAAAATATTTTTTTAGCAGATAGTGAATAAATGAATGGGACCACAAGTGGCAATCTACCATGATGGGGCCCACTGGCCCTCAGGGTGTGTGTGAGTGTGAAGGAGCCATTCCCCAAACAAAACATAAGAAGCTGTGGAGATATAGGTTTACTTAGAGAGCTGATGTGTCATTTACTCTCATGTTAGTGTGACACCAGCCTCTCCAGAAGAGTTTCTCCTCCTGAATGTTGAGAATAGTCTGATGGTCGCTGCAGCCACCACAGTCCAGAGCTGATTAAATTCTGCAGTTTCAACAGAAATATTCTGTTGTGGCCAAACATCTCCCTCTTTAAAAGGTGTGTTGTATGAAGAGACGTCTTCCATTTCCCAACTATCTGCCTGATATAAATAGCATCATGTGTTGGATGCAGACTGCCTGTTTAGGTGGCCAACACTCTGCCTGTTCAAACAGAGACAAACAGAGTCGTGTTTAGCTCCTGTAATGAGACACTGTTGCTAAACACAGAGGTAACAGCATCTCTGGTTATGGGACATGTCTAATGCACCTATTAATCCACTAGAGCATCCTGCCACTGACTGCTGCAGCCAAATGAATCAGAGCAGTTTGGTTTGGGTCAGCATGTCTCTGGTCTGGTGACATGACTCCTTTACACTAATCTAATGTGTGTCAGAGACAGACTGCAAGCTGTCACTGAGCATCAGACTGAAATCAGTCTCGTGTTAGAACAGCATCACTGGAGGTGTTGTTTAAGATCCTAGTGAGCACATTATATTTACTCTCTGTAACAAAGCTGTATCAGAGTAATTTTAAACATTTTATTTCATTTTAAGTCAGAGTAAAAACAAAAATTACATGAAAAGTTCATCATAAACTGAATGAAAAGAAACAAAGCAGCAGCCAGACAGAGCTCTCTGCTCTCAGCTCTTCTTTGGTATCTGGTCTGGCAGCGTGTGCATGCTATTGCACATACAACTGTGTTTTTGTGCATGCAAGTCCCTCCTGCTTAACTGTTGGTGCTCTCCATGTTTACAAAGACACAACTGCCCATAGATGAGATGGCACAGTGCAGTACACAGCGTTCCAGGGGAAAGCCACTATAGTTTTTCGTTTTTTAGATGATTCATTTCTGTGGTTACTCTCCCTAGAAGCGGACATCCAGCTGATACTCCAACATCTCAACACATATGATCAGGAACAAAGAAGCTCGGGGTCACAGCTGAAGGCTTAAATGAATCATTGGAGCTGGTTCATATCTCTGTTCATTAGTCGACCACACACTCATCACGGTGCGCAGAGTCCACTTGCCATGGACATCACAGAGGAAGCCGCTGCATTACTGAGCTGAGGTTTGACGCTCTACGACACGCTCCACAACACTCCTGAGGCATGTTTGATGGATTGATGAGACTGAGGTTGAACTGTGAAGAACCATCCATCCATTCCTTTCTGCCACTTGTCTGTGGTAGAGATAAAACAGTTACCAGTTTCACGCTAAATTATGGTAAAAATACCAGACGGTTAGCCTTAGGTAAACTGCTGACCTTTGGGTGAGCAGGAGGCCAAGGATCCATTACATGTCTGGGTTTTATGGTTATATTGCTGTTTGTGGGTTTATTTATTTATTTTATGATGCACCCCCTTTTAGGAGGTTGGAAGTAATAAAAGTGACACACAGAGGTAAAGGTCTTGATGTTAACAGATTACAGGTTACAACACCCAGAATAACATGCTATATAGGACAGTTATGTGCCAAAGCACCAGATACCCAGCTGCATATCCTCTGCATATGCTCACAGCCAAACCAGTCCATCTTTGGTATACTGAAAATAATCGTGTTGATCAAGTGATCAAGGATCCAATTTTTCTTCATATTTGTTCACACAGGTTTTGAAGCAGTTGAACATCAAGCACAATCAGTCCTCCGCATACCATGCACAGAGTCAGGGGGCACTGGAATGATTCCATCAGACTTTAAAGTCTTTGTTATGTGCATACTGTGTTGAGTCGAATGCTGACTGGGAGGATGGGTTACCGTTGTTGTTGTTGGCAGCCAGGGAGATAATGCAGGAAAGCACAGGATTCAGTCCAAATGATTTGGTGTTTGGTCACACTGTGTATGGACATTTGTCAGCTCTGCAAAATGCAGAACATGGTTGATTATGTGAACAGTTTAAAGCACTGGCTTTATTTGGCTACAGAGTTGGCAAAGCAAAAACAGTCCTCGTTCTTTCAGCCCAGGCGACCAAGTTTTGGCTTTATTGCCTAAAGTCGGGTCACCTTTTCAAGCAGAGTTTTTGGGCCCTTACACAGTAGTAAAACAGATTTCAGAACAGAACTACCTCATTGCCACTCCTGAACGTCCTGAACATCATCAGCTATGTCACGTAAATCTCCTGAAGCCATATTATGCCTGTGAGTCACAGGAGCTCCGGCGCATGGTGCGTCTCAGGAGCCGGGAACTCCAGTGCAGGGTGCTTGTCCTGTGTGTGTTGGTAATACAGTCTCATCATGTAGTGAAGCTTCTACTAGGGACAATTTGCCTAGTCATGATTCAGCATTGCTGTCTGGTCGCCTGAAAAATTCAGAGGTTCTCAGGAATCTGGCAGGTATTTTGGGTCACTTGTCTGAGCCGCAGCAGGTAGAGATAGCTGAACTGATAAATGCTTATCCCAGTTTGTTTGGAGATGTTCCGTCGCGCACACATGATATAAAATGACATTGATGTTGGAGAAGCGAAGCCCATTAAACAGCAGTTCTATCAGGTGAATCCTGAAAAGTGTAAGTTTTTGGATTCTGAAATGAAATGATTATATGTTGAAAAAAAGGATTGCTGAGCCATCCTCCTCGAGCTGGGCTTCACCTTGTTTGCTTGTGCCAAAATCACATAATACCCCTCATTTTTGCTCTGATTTTAGGAAAGTAAATAGCGTGGCTAAACCTGACTCGTATCCTCTGCCTCACATTGATGATTGTATTGATCAGGTTGGTGCTGCTAAATTTATCAGCAAGTTCGATCTGTTGAAGGGGTATTGGCAAATTCCTCTGTCAAAGCCGACACGTGACATTGCGGCTTTCACCACTCCAACCGGGCTGTATGCCTATACTGTTGTGCCTTTTGGGTTGCACAATGCACCTGTGACATTTCAACAGGTAATGAACCAAGGAATTTGATAATTTAGATGGATGTGCGGTGTATTTGGATGACGTGGTCATTTATCCCTATTCCTGGTCTTCCCATATTGAGCGCATTACGGCACTGTTCCATTGTTTGGCTGAAGCGCGTTTGACAGTAAATCTGGCAAAGTGTGAGTTTGCCCGAGTGACTGTGACGTACCTTGATCGGCAGGTTGGTCAGGGCGAAGTGCAGCCTCTGTGGGTGAAGGTGCAGGCAATTGAGAAGTATCCACCACCAGCAACCAAAAAAGACCATATGAGATTTTTGGGTCTAGTGGGCTATTACAAAGGTTTTTGTTGTAACTTTTCTACCATTGCTGCTCTGACTGAATTGTTGAAAGCAGAGGTAAAGTATGTCTGGTCTCCAGTTTGACAGCAAGCTTTTGAAAGTGTGATAGAAATTCTTTGTGTCATTCCTGTCCTGGCTGCCCCACACATGGATGGACCATTCAAACTTCAGGTTGACGCAAGTCACGTGGGTGCAGGTGGAGTATTATTACAAGAAGATGAGCTTGGCATTGACAGACCGTATTGTTTCTTTTCAAAAAATCAGGTGAATTACTCTACCATTGAAAAGGAAGCAGTGGCTTTGATTTTGGCACTGCAGCAGTTTGAGGTGTAGTGGGGTCAGGTCCTGTGGTGGTTTATACAGACCACAATCCTCTGACCTTTCTGAACTCACTGCAGGGTCCAAACCAGAGGCTCATCAGGTGGTCCTTGTTTCTTCAAGCATACTCCTTAGACATACGCCACATTAAGGGAAAAGATAATGTGGTGGCTGATGCAGCTCCATGCCAGTGATTGTGTACTCTTCATGTTGGACATCTGTTTTCTCTCTTTTAAATAGCTTCAAGGTACCAGTGGCTGAGAGGGATTGAGACCAAAAGGTGGATGAAAGTATGCCTAGCTTGGTGTAAGTAGTCTAAGTGTTAAGTTGCTTGTAAACATGTAAAAAATTATAGTTGCTATATTTTCATGTAGCCTATGTAGTGAGTGATTTAAAGGTGTCTTAAATCTAAAATCTGTTAAGTGATATTATTGTTTTCAAAGCCAAAGTTCTAATTTTATCCTATAATTTTAGATCCTGATCAGAACACCAAGTGTCAGAACAGTTTCTGTCTGGTTGAAGGCAAAGGTCAACATCACATGCTTTGCACTTCCCAGGGGTTTTAGTTTGCTTTCCCAAGTGTAGTCCCTGACATTTTAGTGTATACAGAGGTCCACAGTGTAGTGCTGGAGTCTGCAAATTCAAACAACTTGAAACCTCACTGAGCTGGTTTGTCCCTTATGTACTGTTTCATGATGGTATGTCCTTCACAAGGCACCATATGTTCATCTACAGAAAGATTCCTGCAGGCATGATAAAAAGGTTTCACAGGCCTCTGAACCATGACCATGAGGGAACAGTCTGTCATGCTTTGAGTTTCTCTCTGTCCTTGTCTTGGTCACTCATTCCAAGATGTTTCTGTCACTTGACATCAGCTATGACAGGAAAAGGAAAAGATGCAGCGTTTCCACCAGTAGTCAGTTGTGTTATCCACTTTGTTTCATCTCCTCACAGTCTGTTCACTGTAGAAACAGACCTGTTAAAATTGATTGAGTTAATATGATGATTGTTCAGTGTATTTATCATGTTTAGATTTGGTCCAGGCTGTGCCCACACCAACATCCTGTCAGCGAGCAGCTCATTACACCTACTCTCAGATGACGACCTGTTCTCCACAGCAGCTACAGTCTCCTTCCATCCTCCAGCCTTCATTTCTTTAATTCACCATCCATGTTCAGACGAACGCAGTGAGCCACACGACGCACTGTTGTGTAAGTGTAGTGATGCTGTAGGACATGATCTTCAGATATTTGAGTTGATACATAATGTCAGTGTGAAAGTTGAGGTTTCACCTCAGCTCTTCAGAATGTAGTGAGCTGTGTTGGTGACATTAACAGTCGTTAGTGTTTTTTTCATGGCTCTGGCTGGAGACTTGAAATAGCTACTGATGCTCATGGGTACTGTAGTATTAAGAGTCATTGTACATACAATGACACAGAGTTGTTATTTACAACTGTAGCTATAACTAAAGTAGATATCAGTCCAACATGTCTGTGGCACACAGCAGCTTGAAGAGGTCCAAAGGAGTGTGGCCATCCCCTATGTTCACACCAGGCTGTGGTGGTGGAGCAGCATCAACACAACAGTCTGTCTTTCATAACTGCAAACTGTTGACTGTCATGTGTTTTTTAACCAGCGCCCTCTGCCCTCACTCAAATGAGCGACAGGACTGCAGGTTTTTTTTAACAAAGGGTTAAAGTCAACCTTAAGGTGGCTTTAAGGTGGTACTTACATTGTCTAGAAGTACGTACTGTTTGGTAAAATCTTCACTGTATGGTAAAAAAACACAATTCCTTATGGTTGAGAAGCTGGACAGTTGTGTGCAACTTGAGTGAATGTACTTGAGTTTATTTGAGTAAATGTTGACTGTGGGTCAGAAACAAACAAACACAGCTTCTTTTGTGAAAGTCTCATTCAGCCACGTTTGGGGCAACAAGGTCAAACCTCACTCTGCAAGGCCTGTGTGATCAGTCACATTTGAAGCTCCCAGCTTCCTGCTGATCACTTAATGAGAGACCAGAGAATGTGTCCGTGTTATTATTTTTATGTCACCCCATTTCCCAAGGCTCAAGTGTCAACCACAAACCAGATTATGCTAACCTGATATACAGCGTACGCAATGTGGATCAAGTCTGATATGTTTGATACAGTAATAACCTGAAGCAGGCCAAAGAACATGTGCATGCATATTACAGAAAAGTCTCTGTGAAGTAAATGTTCTTTTAATACAAACTTGTCACCTCAAAGAGAAACTTTACCTCTGTTACTGCACTGAAAGTGACAGACACACCACACACCTGTCTGAGCTGCACTAACTGACATACTATTAAGAGGCTAGCCTGGCTACCATCTACCAATAGTCTGCACACGAGGCATTCATGGAACACTGGTAAATCGTAGCTACAGAAATTGACAAGGGTTACAGCCTCCCCTTCTGCTATAGTCTCTGAATGTACAGCAGTCACACACTACCACATGTAACTTCTCTACCTGTAGGAAACACTGACCCCATTAACTTCAATGAGCAGGTTGTCAACTTTGTCTTACTATTATTTTTTATTTATTATATTTTATATTTTTATCACATTCAAATGTCTGAATCTTAATTAAAAAAAATAATTAAAAGCTCATCGTTTATATTAACATATCAGTGGTATAAAATCGTCTTCACAATTATATAACTATATAACTTCTTGCAATCAAAACATAGTTATCATGACAGACCCAGGTGTCTCTCTCTGTGTCTTTGTAATGACATACATGTGGGTTGCACCGCAACCACAGTCCTGGTCTACATTAAACGCAACCTGGAGCTGGTGTTTATGTCACGTCCCTCTGCTGTGACCTGGGAAGGATTAAACTTCAGGGACGGGATTAATATAAGATTCTGCTCAGCCTCTGGTGCCAATACGTGGGAAAACTACTACTCATCATGTAGTTAAACTGAGCAGGGTGTAACTTAAAAAAAGGAAACGGTTAGCATGATGAATAACATTGTTTATGGGGCCGGACCAGATACGTCTCTCCATCAGTGTGTTCACTGTAAATACATTCAGTTGTAAGGTTTCTGACCTGACCTTGGAAATAAATATTTTAAAAAGATTTTAACTCAAGGTCGACTTACTAGATTTCTCTGGTGATTTGCCCGAGGGTTTGTGTCATTATATTTGTTTCCATCATGAGTCGTTCTGTGAGGAACCTCTGCTTTACTCTTTGAAGAGCATCACTGACTGGGACTGGGTTGGTCTGACGTGTTCAGTGAAACAGCTGCAGTCAGGATGCAGAGTAACTGTATGGGAGTACTGTTCATCAGAGTAGTCATACTTCTGTACTTTACCCTCTACTTGAGAAGGTGTTTTAATACTTGTCCACTCCTGCTTTTGATAATGTTAGAGGTCAACTATGGGATCGGACTCTGAAATGTCAGCATGGACCAACAAATCCCAAATCTACTGGGGATATATGACTAAATCTGGGCTCTATGGTCTCATCACTTAATGCCTCCAGTGGCTCAAATGACAACCTCACATACTGTTAATTTAGTTCTAATACAGCAACAAACCTTTATGACATTTATGTTTATGATGAACCTTTTCCACAAATGTCAGTAATTATTAAGAATTAAAAAATATGTATCTGTCTGAATAAGAAGCCAACTGCTAACTAAACACTTTAAATATACTGCTCAGCCATGTTGTTAGTTCTGTATTTAAAATACCGTGAATACTGACAAACACACAGTGACACTGTAGATCCCTACCTGAAGAGCAGAGAAGAGGACCTCTACACCGCTGGACAAGTTCGGGGAGGCTGTCATTCTTACTCGTCCTTCTTCTGTGCCAGACAGACAGACAGACAAATAAATGAACAAACAAAAAGGTAAACAAACTGTTAAACAGGCATACAGAAAACAGACAGACAGGAAAGAGAGGAGAGGAGCACTGACGGACAGAGATCGTCAGTCAGGGGAGACAGACAGAAGAAAGTGCATCCTGTGCATACGTCACACACACACACACACACACACACACACACACACATTCTCGTTTTCTCTCTGACTCACCAGCACAGACGTCCACATGCAGCTCTGCAGTTGACAGACAGAGACTGATCGACTTAAAGTGACTACGAATACCCACCAAAGCCAGGCAGGGGGTGTTTGTGTGTGTGTGTGTGTGTGTGTGTGTGTGTGTGTGTTCAGTATGTGTTTGTAGTGTGATTCTGTGTGTACAATGTGTGGTCAGTCTTTTTTCACTATAAAAAATCTATTGTTATTGTTGGAGAATAAAGTGCAGGACTTTGCTCATGCTGAAGAACACTGTGAAACTTGTGAACATAAATACATGCGCTTAAATGTGTGTCTTGTTGTTTCTAAGTGCATGCATGTGCTTGTCCATATGTAACCCTACCCCTGCAGGATAAAGCACTCCAGAAAACATTTGCACTGTGGTGTTGAGAAGGCTACCACTATAAAAAGGCCTCGACAAGACCAGCAGGGCAGCTGCAGCACACACACAACAGTCAGCGCAGACCTTAGCCAATGAGGGTCTATGATGGCTGATAGAACATTAACCTTGAAATCATCCTGTTCTTTACAGCAGTCACCAAACACTGACAGATATATGTGTGCAGTCATCTCCGTTACAACCAGCTCAGGAACAGAAACTCTGAAACCTCTGAACAATACTGCATACCAGTTTAAGAAACCCGTGTTTACTTCACTTACATGTGGCACAATGGATAAATGTACACACCGATTTACCTGTTTACTAGGTCAACCCAGCTAATACAGACTCAGTATTATTATCACCTCTCTATATGCATCGACAGCAGAACAAACTATGTGCTCTACAAAACTAAACTGAGAGGTGAAGTCTCTATTTTATGCTGATGACCTTGTTCTATTATCTCCTAGTGAACCAGGACCACATCAGAGACAGTAGATAGTAGTATTGATTTCACTGTACATATCTTCGACGGTTTTTGAGGAAATCCCCCCGGTGCAGACAGTTCTGTCCAAAGCTCCCATAGATTCCCATGTTGAACTACAATTGCTGACTCGTGGTTGTATGCCTCCGCCAATCAGACTAATTTCAGATTACATCCCTATTTTTCCAGAGTTATACAAAATATTAACCACTGACCTTTGACCTTTAGACAGGAAAATCAAAACAGTTTGTCATTGAGTCCAAGTTAACATTTGTACCAAATTCGAAGTTCCTTCAAGGCATTACAGATTTTGCGTTCACAAGGCCAAAACCGTGTTTTGTGAGGTCACCAGGCCCTCGACCTTTGACCCCCAAAATCTAATCAGTTCATCCTTGAGTCCAAGTGAACATTTGTGCCCAATTTGAAGAAGTTCCTTCAAGGTGTTACAGAGATATTTCCATCTCAAGGCCAAGACCGTGTTTTGTGAGGTCACCAAGACCTAGACCTTTGACCCCCATAATAGTGTATGTTTAGTGAATGTTTGTGCCAAATTTGAAGAAGTTCTGTCAAGGCATTACTGAGATATGTCCACGAGAGTGGGATGGACAGACGGACAACCCGAAAACAATATGCCTCTGGTTCTGGCTGTTCCCAGAGCGGAGGCATAAAAACAGAGATAAGGGGAGTTTTAAACTGCAATAAAACCTTAACCATAAACAGGTGATACACATATAAGAGATCATTGTCTTCATTATTGTCTTGGGATAGTGGGTAGTGAAGAAACTTTTACTTTGCCTCCAAGGAGGCAATTTTCAAATAGAATCTTTTGGTTAAACAATACAATACAATAAAACAATACAATAGGACTTGTAGTTTTCCTTCTGTTTGATTTTCGATGAAAAGTTTAATCTTAAAAGCTGTTGTTTGCCTCGGGTTAAAGAGGGGATTATGTGCACAACACATACTTGCATACTTGCATACTTGCACTACTTACATGGTTCAGGTATGCCACCATCGTGGTATGCCACCATTGTATCTAGCTACAATGCTGTGCTCTCTCATATCCATTTCTGCAAAAATACCTAGCAGAATCTGTTAGCAGCATTAGTTATTATTGTTTACATTTTTTTGGAGGGAAAACAGAGACTATTATTTGGCTGATATGATCCAGAGGATCTTCAACTTAAGTCTGCAAACAGGGAGGGTCCCAGTCCTGAGGAACACATTATGTCTTGTTCCAATAACCTAAAGTAGGACGACCGGCTGAGATAAATGCCCTCACATCACACATCATGAAGACCCTGGAGCGGCTGCTTCTCCACCTTCTGGGGCCACAGGTTGAACGTGCACTTGACCCCTTACAGTTCGCCTACAAGGAACATATTGGAGTGGATGATGCCATCCTTTACATGCTCCACTGGGCCCATTCTTACTTTTATGAGCCAGGTGGTTACAAGAGGATTATGTTCTTTGATTTTTCAAATGCATTTAACACCATCCAACCCCCATTCTTAAAGACAAGCTGGAAGGGATGGGGCGCAATCCCTGTGTGCGTGTATCAGGAACGGACAGGAAGAGGAAGAGGAGTACAGGGGATCTGACGATGGTTCAGTGAATGGAGTGACAAGAACTGCCTCCTTCTGAACACCTCCAAGACCAAGGAGATGGTCATCGACTTTCGGAGGTCCAGGCCCACCCTTCAGCCAGTCAACATTCGAGGGAAGGACATTGAGGTGGTGCACACTTATAAATACC
>NW_019174311.1:341109-511109 GCF_002260705.1 Seriola dumerili | reverse complement strand
CACACACTGAGTGTTCACATTTTAAGAATATATTTGTTAGTTGTGTTGTGTAAATGAACAATATTTAAATTAATGTGCACTGCAAGTCTAAGTATTAATAAGTACTGTATTAGCAGTGGTGGAATGTAATTAAGTAACTACTGTGTATAAGTACAATATTGACGTACTTGTCCTTTACTTCAGAATTTCCATCTTGTGCTTGTACTTCCACTGCTACATTTCAGAAGGAAATATTGTACTTTCTACTTTATTACATTTATTTGACAGCTTTAGTTAAACAAACAAGATACTGTAAGGAATAACACTGCAACTCTACTGTACTGGGTTCCCTTTCACCCCTAAGAAAAAGTTGATTGTATATTGTCATTGTATAATTCGCACTCAGGGTAAATGCTTAAACTTTAGTGAGTATGGACATGTTATACCTGGTTAGCTCAGTTGGAGTCTATTCAGTTCATTTTTCAGTAAGCATCAAAACACATAAGTATAATTAATTCATATTTACCAGCATCATAAACCAGTAAAACCGGTGAAGTGGTGGTGACTCCCTACCTTGGAGGATGTCTAAAAGTCTAAAAGAGCAATTCTGAGCCAAGGCAAATGGGCTGAGAGAAAAACAGCTGAGAGGCTGCAGGCTGAAATGTATGAGACAGAGAAGGATCAACTTAATCTTTTCAAAAGGTTTTTTAGGCAGGAAAATGATTCAGTATTTTTTCCCATTATTTTACATTAAAGAGTAAAGCACGTTTCTCTTCTGAAAAAATAAACTAAGAAGTCAACAGCTCCCATATTATCAGGCACAGAGGCATGAAACTTCACACGGGAGTTTCTGACAAGACGAAGAAGGAATGTGATGATTTTCATTGTTCTTGTATAAAGTATATCCAAGTTATTGTTATCAAATATGACTTTTTATTAGGTTAGGATAAGTAAATACCATGTATGAGCTGAAGGTTAAGTTTTAGTCACATGGTAAACAAGCAGATTTTTAAAAGAAATTAGGAGATGTTACCTTTCAGATGGTATCTCATATATGCATTTTGGCCTTATAGTCCCCCTTATATAGCTTTTTCATTTGGATATGCAAATATATGCAAATCGCATTAAATTGCGTGGTGGATCTGAAAGGGTAATTAATGACAATATAGTAAAACACAACTGGAATAATATAAAATATGTCTTCATAGGAGCAGTTAGAACAAATATATTCGCTCACAGCTGGATTATAATCTGTTCTAAACCATTTATTACATTATTTTTATTATAATATCACAACACAATACAATACAAACAACAATACAATTTGTTTTAAACATTTTTATCATTACAGATGAAGAACAGAGAAATGAACTACAAAGCAAGTTCAACATACCCAGGATAACTTTTCATTATCTGGCTAAACTGATCCTAACGTTGTCAGTCCTGATAACCTGTACTATGAAGCTGGTTATCACCTGGCTCTGTTAACCCTGGTGTACCTTTCCAAGTACGAGCGTGTTCATGTGAAAGAGGAAGAGTTTTTAATTATAAACAACATCATCAGAACCATGATAAAGTATTAATATGATATGAGAAGAAACACTGATACCTGCAGGTCAATTCAGTTATAGTATAGGTTAGTATAGTTTCATAAAGTAAAATTCAACAAGGTGAAATGTAAACATGCTAGAATAGAAGAGAAACAGTACAAGTAATGTCACTGATTAAAGTCACACTGAGGATAAACTGTAAATAAGACAAAAATCATGAAGTGTCTTCTTTTATCTGATGATGAACAAACTATTATGTAACATGTGAAACAGATGAAATAGTTAAAGTGATGTCAAACTGTTTCTGCTGCCAGAGCAGATAGGAGATCGGAGGTGGGTGAGGAGCTCAGCTTCTGATAACAAGTTGCATCCCTGTGCTTTTTTCTCCTACAAGCTTTCTTTAGTAGAGTGCACATTCATAATCCCCAGGGGAAGAGTCCTTCAGGGTTTACTGCTCTGTGACCTTTGCTCCAGTATCCCCCTGAAGGACAAGCATTACATTTTACAAATGTTCTAATGATAAAAATGCTAAGTATATTTATCCTGTCCATTTGTACATGTTGTTGTCTGTGATCACTGCAGCTTTCAGAGGCTGTTTTCATGTTTATTTATGGTGCAGCAGCTCCATGGAAATAATCCTGGACCAGTGCTGTAACACTGATTCCTGTTGGGATATAAATCACACTGCAATTGAAACTTGAAGTATGGGAGGCCCTCTGTGATAAAATGTTCCCATAAATCAGACAATGTGAAAAAAAGTGAGAAAAACAGGTGGAGAAACACCACCCTCCTCCACTCAGGCCAGATGATCCAGACTGACAGTGATACACCTTCAGGTCTTATCACAGAGCAGAAGATCTTATTAATAAAAGGCTCTGACCCTCTAATATACTCTAATAATCTTTATTCAATAAAACTCTTATGGCAACATAGTGCTGGATACATTTATCCTCATCATCATCATCAACATCATCATCATCATTGAGATAATCCCCTTCTCCGTTGTTTTTTAAAGACTAGGTGTCTCTCCATTAGACTGTGACTGAGTCACTAAGGGGTCACTGGGGGTCACTGAGAGGTCACTGAGGGGTCACTGGGGGTCATTGAGGGTCACCAGAAAAAAATCTGCCCTGTTGTAAACCTGTGTATAGAGTTTATCAGTGTTACAGTTCCTGCAGCTCCAGACAACATGAATATGCAACATGAATATACAACATGAATACGCAACATGAATACATAACATGAATATACAACATGAATACGCAACATGAATACACAACATGAATATACAACATGAATACGCAACATGAATACGCAACATGAATACACAACATGCATATACAACATGAATACACAACACGAAAATACAACATGAATATACAACATGAATACACAACATGAATACGCAACATGAATACACAACATGAATACACAATATGAATATACAACATGAATATGCAACATGAATATACAACATGAATACAGAACACTGAATCTTCTGTGAAGATGTTAAATGATAATAGTTTGAAGTATGATCCTCTTTGCCTCCACCAAGGAGCTTTTGTTTTTACCTGTGTCTGTCTGTTTGTCAGCAGGGTTACACAAAAACTACTGAACCGCTTTTCACTGCACTTGGTGCAGGGATGGGTCCTGGACCAGGAAAGAACCCATTAGATTTTGGGGCAGATCCAGATCATTTACTATGAATTTGAATTTCCTTCTCTGAAGTCTGATGTGTGCTGTTTGACACTGGCCTTGGTGGAGGCCTTCTAGTTATATAAAAGATGATTACTGACACTGTTCATTCCCAGGTTGATCCAGGTAGATTAGAGGTGGTAGTGAGTGATCTAAATATCACAGTGAATATTGACTGATGAAGGTTCACAGCTACTATTACAGTTTTTGCGATTGCTTACACACTTTTTGCACAATTTGGCTCATTCTGTCAAAACTCAAAATACAAGCCAAACCACTTGGAGCTGAAGGTCTCACTTGAAACACAAAATGGATCACTGCAATCACAACCTGACAATCCTTTTGCAAAATGGCATTTCTTTAACAAAACCACATACACATGCACCATCTGAATTAACTCTTTGATAGCAGAAACAACACAATGCAGAACTTAACACAAAACACTGCTATCATTACAGCTTAGTATATGTTTTAAATTTGTCATACAGGCTTCACACAACACAGAAATAGAAAATATTCAGAAAACAGCTCATTTTACCAGAACAGGTTTTTACAGAACAGTAGAATTTACAGGTTGCAACAGAAAATGTATTCACTGTACTGTGAATATGGTGTAAAGTAACTCTGATGTAAAAAAAAAAAAAAAACAGGAATACAATGTCTACATATTCACACAAGGAAGGGGTTGGGGGCAGATACAGTATGCAGATACCCCGACAGACACCACCCCCAGAATGGGGGTACTAGTTCGGGTCACATATTGCTTTGTCTGAATGTACACATTGACAACACAACACATTCTGCTGCCATTACTCTATTTCTCTATAGTACACTGATACTTCCACATATTCACAGAGATGGTCTTTGACTCTAACACTGTTACTCTCATATAGAAGCCTGTACAGATGTGGTAGAGTGTCGATGTACTGAAGGGTTCAGTTTAGAAAGTGAAGACCTGCTCCACTCTCAATGTCTGTATTACAGTATGGCTGCTACTCTGTATTGACGGAGGTTGGACTGACTCTCTGCTCAGCCTCCCTCAGTGTCAGGCCATGATTTATGACATGTTCCACCAAAGTGGCCCTATTGTCATCTGAAATATGCATCTGTCTACTGCCTGGTCTTCTTTTTTCTGTATCTTCACAGTTGAGTGTAAACCTGTTCTGTGACAGAGTCATATAGACTTTGATGCAGTTGCACAACCTGTAAGTTCTACTGTTCTGCAAAAACCTGTTCTGGTAAAATGAGCTGTTTTCTGAATATTGTCCATTTCTGTGTTATATGAAGCCTGTATGATAAAATTAAAAAGATGAACAAAGTTATAAAGACAGCAGTGTTTTGTATTAAGTTCATCAATGTTTTGTTGCTGCTTTCAAAGAGTAACACAGTAACATGGTGCATGTGTGTATGATTTTGTTAAGGAAATGCCTTTTTGAAAAAGGATTGTCAGGTTTTGGTTGCAGTGTTTCATTTTGACATAGAAGTGGGATGTTCAGCTTTAAGTGTTCTGTCTTATTTGGCTTGTGAGTGGAGTTTTCACACAATGAGCCAAATTCTGAAATAAATGTGTAACCAATCGCAAAAACCTGTAATACTAGTAGTACTGTGGTATTGGTACAGTATATAGTACAGTGTCTGGTGACTGAATTCTCATATCCCATGGCTCTGTCAAACTTCAACTTAAAAACAACCTAAATAAGTGAAACAGCAGTTTGAGTTGACAGGGCCTTAAAATTTGAATCATGAGTGACTTTGAGGATTTCAGCAGGAGATTTCACCTGATCAGGGTAGTTCTGAGCCTCTGTGAGATAAAGGAAAATCTAATCATCTGTGCATGGACTGGGTCGTCTTAATTCAGTCACTTATTCATTAATTCATTCTGCTTTGTCTTGTGTCATTTCAGAATCTCTTACTCCCCACACCCACCTGCCCACCTGCTCACCTGTTCCCCATTCCCTTTATCAGCTCCCTGGTATTTATACTGGTCCACTTGGACCCTGTCAGAATGTCACTCAGTGCTTTCTTCTGTACTGTCTGTTGTGCCTGTTACCAACACTGCCTCCTGACTCTGACCCTCACCCAAGCCCTTACCTGCCCTTACATGCATTACCTTTTAATAAAGGTGAATTGTTTGAACTTATCTCTGAGTCTTGTATCTGAGTCCTGTGTTAGTGCCATGACAGGTTTATTTATTCACTACAACTTAACCTAAGACTAGCATTCATTACATGATATATATGAATATATTACAGTGCATTCAGAAAAGTATTCAGACACCTTCATTTTTTGCACCCTACCATCACTGCAGCTATATATGTATACAGGCTTATAAAACTGTGCACTGTACAGTATAACTGTGTATGGTTGTTGAGAATATATGTGTGTGTGTGTGTGGTAAAGATGTGTGTGTGAGGGCTGAAGTGGAAAGGAAGCTAAAACAGGATCTGAGCTTTTACTTCTCAGAGGTCTGCTTATAGCAACTAAACATGATACAGCAGTGAAGCAATGGTCACACATACACATGCACACACACACACACACACACACACACACACACACACACTTCTTTTTATCATTATTCCTGAGTGAAAATTGCCTTTCTTGGTTCTTCAACATGCTCAAAAACTCATGAAACTTTGCACACATGCCAGGCGTGGTGAAAATTTGATGGGTCTTACACATGGGTGTGACCAAATGCCTCAATAGCGCCCTCTATTGTAGCATGTTTCACCTACATGCACTGAACCTGGTAGGCACGTTACATGCCAAAACCTACAAAAAAACATTACCACAAACCATACCCTGAACCCAACATGAAATGAGCTATTTTGAATTTACTCTTCATTTTTGAGATTGAAAGACATCATACTTTAACAAACTCCTAGCGAATAAATAAGATCGACATCATATTGAGCAGTTCATCTGAAAACCTTTGCGATTTTAAAATTTTGGCAAATTCAGATGATTCGCCATGAAAGAGGAAGCCGATAGAACTCCAGCATGCATTGTCCAAACAAGACCAATATTTGTATGTTTGATAAGATATATGTCAAAATTCAGTGATTGTCATAGCCCCACCTTGTGGCAACAGGAAATTCCATGTTTTACAATTTGATGTACTCCTCCTAGAGGGTTGACTACATCTATCTCAAACTTGATCAGAAAATATTTGGTGATGCTTTATTGTGAAAACTTTGACATTTCATTGAACGGCCTGACAGTAGCATTGCGGCGACTTACGATCTTTCGCCATGAAACAGGAAGTTGTTATAACTCCAGCACACCTTGTCCAAACTGCCTCAAACTTTATATGTTTGATAAGTGTCCCGGCATGAAGACATCTACATGGCCGTCAAGATTGAGCGTGGCAAAATGGCTCAAGGGTGCCACCTAGAAAAAAAAACGAAATAGCCTCCGCATTACGTTTCACCTAGATGTATGAAAATTGGTCAGCACATGTAACACATGGAGATGTACAAAAAAGTCTCTTGGAGCCATATCCTAAACCAAACTAGAAGTCATTTTGAATTTAGTGTGCAATTTTGCTGCATTTTTCCCTAAAAAACTCCTCCTAGAGAATTAATCAGATCAACATTATATTTGATAGGTCTCACCTTAAGACCTTTGCAATGCGAAATTGCGAAACTTTGGAGTTTTTGTTGGAAGACCTGCCTATGACTGCGAATTGCCATAATTCGCCATTGAAGAGGACATTGCTATAACTCCAAAACATATTGTCAAAACTGCCCCAAACTTGATATGTTTGATAAGAGTCCTGGCCTGAAGACATCTAAGTGCCAATATTCACTTTTATTCAAAGCGACCCCTTGTGGCACCACCGCAGTCTGCAGGAGTGCAAGAGCCCGCTCAATGCTGCTTGCAGGTTTAATTATTATTATTAGTAGTAGTAGTAGTAGTGGTATTATGAGATTTATGATTAATAATAATAATCATAATACACTGAGTGTGCAAGCTGTCTACTGTTAAACGTCAAGCCTCAGTATGTGTGTAACCTTCTAAATACACCACAGAGCCGATGAAAGTAGAACAAGGAAGCATTGCATTGCCTGAGTATTTGACATGGCTGCAGCAGTGACAGTTGTCTGAGTAACAGCACTGCTTAAATAACACTTTAACAGTATTAATACTGTGCTGTGCTCAGGGACATGTTGTCTGTGTCATCATAGGAACAGAAATAGTGCAGCTCTCAACTGTGAACTAACTAACTAACTAACTAACTAACTAACTAACTCTACTCCCTGAGACTGAAGATTGAGACTGTCAATCAAAACCCATTTAGTCACATATTTACCAAATCAGATGTTTATTTATTTATGTATTTATTCCCCAAGTTTATTAATGAACATATTTTACAAAATATGTCAAGTTCAAACAGTTCACATACACATCAATAAGAGAGCTGATAAAAATAAGGATTCCAAATAAGTATACAAGAAATTATGAATAAAATGATTATTAGATTATAATTAGAAAATTCCTGGAGAAATTTTGAATGTGCCTGCTGCTTGGTGCTTGTACATCACTCCTCTCATTTCAATCTGTACAAAGGACATTACTTTCAGTTTCATTCATGTCGTAGAGACTTATCCTGACATTGACCCCGGTCACTGCAGGTGTCCCTCAAAAACTTTTTTGAAGCTGTCACGACTGGCCAAAGTAACCTAACACTAATGGTTTCAAAACCAAATTTGTCCCCACAACCATAGCAAGACATGTATACACACATGTACATGCCCTAATAAGAAGTTGATCTGCAATAAAGCTATACCACTATATCACCATATAGACGATAGCTTCTTCTACCTTACCTCTTACCTTTTTCAGACTCTTATTTTGAAAGTGTGTGTGCGTCTGTGTTTGGTGGTATAAATTGCATAAGATTTTGTACAATAGAGCCAATAATTCCCTCTTACCATGTTGACACTTTTATTTTGAAGGTTAATCCAAATTGTGGAGAAGGTGTTTGAGTGTTTCTATCTATACATATATATACATATGTATATATATATATACAGTGGATATAAAAAGTCTACACACCCCTGTTCAAATGCCAGGTTTTCGTGATGTAAAAAAATGACAGCAAGAAAAATAATTTCACAACTTTTTCCACCTTTAATGTGACCTATAACCTGTACAATGCAACTGAAAAACAAACTGAAACCTTTAAAGGGGAAAAATATAAAATAAAAAACTTAAAAGAACGTGGTTGCATAAATATGCACACCCTTAAACTAATACTTTGTTGCAGCACCTTTGGCTTTTATTACAGCACTCAGTCTTTTTGGGTAGGAGCCTATCAGCGTGGCACATCTTGATGTGGCAATATTTGCCCACTCTTCTTTGCAAAACTGCTCCAAATCTGACAGATTGCGAGGGCATCTCCTGTGCACAGCCCTCTTCAGATCACCCCACAGATGTTCGATGGGATTCAGGTCTGGACTCTGGCTGGGCCATTCCAAAGCCTCAATCTTATTCCAGTGAAGCCATTCTTTGGTTGATTTAGATGTGTGCTTTGGGTCATTGTCGTGCTGAAAGATGAAGTTCCTCTTCATCTTCAGCTTTCTAACAGAAGGCCGAAGGTTTTGTGCCAACACTGACTGGTATTTGGAACTGTTCATAATTCCCTCCACCCTGACTAAGGCCCCAGTTCCAGCTGAAGAAAAACAGCCCCAAAGCATTATGCTGCCACCACCATACTTCACTGTAGGTATGGTGTTCTTTTGGTGATGAGCAGTGTTGTTTTTGCACCAAATATACCTTTTGGAATTACGTCCAAAAAGTTCAACCTTGGTTTCATCAGACCATAACACATTTTCCCACATGCGTTTGGGAGATTTCAGATGTCTTTTTGCAAAATTAAGCCGGGCTTTGATGTTTTTCTTTGTAAGATAAGGCTTCCGTCTTGCCACCCTACCCCATAGCCCAGACATATGAAGAAGACGGGAGATTGTTGTCACATGTACTACACAGCCAGTACTTGCCAGAAATTCCTGCAGCTCCTTCAGTGTTGCTGTCGGCCTCTTGGCAGCCTCCCTGACCAGTTTTCTTCTCGTCTTATCATCAATTTTGGAAGGACGTCCTGTTCTTGGTAATGTCACTGTTGTGCCATATTTTCTCCACTTGATGATGACGGTCTTCACTGTGTTCCATGGTATATTTAATTCCTTGGAAATTCTTTTGTAGCCTTCACCTGACTGATATCTTTGAATAATGAGATCCCTCTGATGCTTTGGAAGCTCTCTGCGGACCATGGCTTGTGCTGGAAGATGTGGCTACAAAAATGTCAGGAAAAGCCTACTAGAACAGTTGAACTTTATTTGGGGTTGATCAGAGGCACTTTATTTGGTGACAGGTGTGTGCTGACTCCAATTTAACATGAGTTTGAATGTAATTGGTTAAATCTGAACACAGCCACATCCCCAGTTATAAAAGGGTGTGCACACCTATGCAACCACATTATCTCAGTTGTTTATTTTTACTTTACCTCCTTGAAAGATTTATGTTTGTTTTTCAATTGCGTTGTACAGGTTATAAGTCACACTAAAGGTGGAAAATGTTGTGAAATTATTTATCTTGATGTAATTTTTTTTACATGACAAAAACCTGGCATTTGAACAGGGGTGTGTAGACTTTTTATATCCACTGTATATATATATATGTGTGTGTGTGTGTGTGTGTGTGTGTGTGTGTGTGTGTGTTTGTGTGCAGCGGTAGAGCTGGCTAACATCTTTTTACCTGGTTGAGACTCTTATTTTGAAGGTGAATATCAAAAATGTAAGATGGTGTTTGTGTGTGTCTGTCAATGTGCATGTGTATATTGTTGTGTGTGGCAGTAGAGATGTATACCATGTCTCGCTGCAGACTTTTAAGCATTGTGGGTGAAATAAAATGCAGCGAGTGCTCGACCAGTCCGAAATGTTCAGCACTGCAAACCACACCCCCCAAATTTCCTGAACCTTTGGAAAGTACTACCCCCGACCAGGGACCTTTGTGGGGGTCCATCAATTACCCCGGAACTAAATTTAGACCCAGGTTCCTGCGGTGAAAACGCGCATAATTGCTCCAAAGGTTCCTGGTTCCTGGGGAAAGTTCCTGGAGTGGAAACGTGGCTTATGGGCGCTTTGGACAGCCCTCTCTGCACTTTGGGAGGATTTCCTCAAAAACCCCCAAAGATATCAGAATGAGACCAAAACTGGGTGATACAGGACAAAAAAATGTCTACATTTTTGATAAAGAAATATTCAATGAAGGTTGGAAATTGTAGGATTTAAAAAGAGTTTGTCTGACTTTTTTGAGGAAAATTTTCAGGGATGGCAGTTAGAGTTTGCAGTTAGCTCCAGTTAGCGAGTGGAACTGTGCCTACAGCAGACAGACAGCAGACATCGCTGAAGATGTAATAAAGATCACAATCCTCTACACCAAAGTTACAACAACACCACACCGAGTGAGCGAGAGAGAATAGGAGAGAGAGAAGCTAATGCTAACTGCTAAGCTAAAGTAACTAGCAGATCTGAACAGCATGTCGCTGATAGGAGCAGAGAGCTCTGAGTGCTGGATCAGAACTAGTGTAAGTTTAAATTTACAGCAGGTAGTTAGACACTGTGATGAAGAAAACAGCATTAACTGTGTTCAGACAGAGCATCAATAAAATCTACCAGTAACAGAAACTATCTGAGATGGGACACCACACTGACATCAGCATGTCAACACATGAATGGCGTTACTAATATTAGTGAAAAGACATCAGTTGAAGTAAATCACTGTGTAAAAATGTTCTCAGACAAAAGAACAAAGTAAGTCAGTTAAAATATTTCTGAGTAAACGTGTTATTGCGTTACATTTTAATGTGGGGAGGTAAGCGAGCCAAGCATCAGTCAGAGAGAGATCAGAACATAGTTTGTAATAAGATTATTTCTTTGAAAACCTTGACAAGTTCTGTAAAGTATTTTAACTGAAAATCCATCAAAGAAATTATAAAAATTTAACAGAAATTAACAAAATTGTTAAACTCTGAAAATCTCGATCATCAAAGCCCACAAGAATTAATTGCCCATGTGATTGATCTTCTTTCCATTTATCAGAGTAAAGGGACCAAGTAATGAAGCCTTTTTCCCTTCCTTTCTTGCTTTGTCCACAAGAGGCCAGAGTTTCTCTCCTGCAACCCCGTCCTCTGGAGACAAAGCCTCAGCAAGCGTCAGATTATTATCCTTGCATCCTTTGGCACACTTCCAAACAGCGTTGCGTATACGGTGAAGTGCAAACAAGATGATAGTAGACCGGTAGGATCCATCCTTTCTTTTTTGGCCAAGACAATTGGCTATGTCGCCACGTTCTCAGGAGCTGATTCTCTTTTTTCAACTCTTAATCTATGACTGTGTGTGTTTCAGAATGTAGTCACACAGTAATAATCCACAAAAATAAGTTCCCCAATAGATGACAGTTTCTCAGTTTGTTTTGAAGTTGTCTCTGTTGTCATTCCAATGGCAGAAATTTTGTGGAATGTCTCGTCATGTTTGTTTGAAAGTTCCTTAATTGCTGCCAGGCTGGGACTGGTCTGATGCGTACACGAACTGATGAAGCCTCTTGGATGAGAGGTGAAACGTCTTCCCAGACAAATAATCAAGTCCAGTTGCGTTTTGATTTAAAGCTCCTTTAGGATACCATGACCTGGACAAATGAGAATATGCACAGGCTACCTTCACCATTACCGTTACATTCAACTCAGTGACAAGTTTCATAGGCAGGTTAAGTGGTGGTTACGCATTTTCATTTATCTCTATTTGTTCCGTTGCTTGTACATACAGGTGTTCTTTGGGAGTTTCAGTCTTACTCACGTCAGCATCAATTTCATGCTTTCCTTTTCCTCTGTCAGTGTCTCTGGGCATGTAAGCTAGCTTGTTCAAACCGGTTCCAACTTTTTACCGCCTCGTAAGCCACCTCAAAATATCCTCACTTTGAGGTGGTAACTGTGACCGGTACTAATTACAATGAAACATTGTCACTTATATGTTTATTGATATGAGTTATTAATTCAAATATTCAGGTGGTCATATCACAGAACTTCAAATTTAATGATGGAGATGTTTGCACTCTTCTCCCTCAGACCATCTTGCCCCACAAAATACTCAACTGAACCCAATCGTATGTTTATCTTGAGGAGAAAAATCATGCTGTTACATCATGATTAACTTAAAGTTAAGTCCTGCCCCCCAGTGATGATTGTCAAATCATAGCCTAGCAGCCATAAGCTGTCAAGACTTGGAGCAATGTGAATGGAGCTGTAGCTAAAGAGTGTGGATGGATTTAACAAGGTGCTTGCTCTAAACTTATCCACTCCTAATGGTCTACCTACACTAGCATAGCATTAGCTAGCATAGCATAGCTGACGCTCACGCAGAATAGATTGTAATTAGTCCCTGGCACCTGTTAAATACTCCTGCAGAATAGATACAGCCAGCACTGCCCCTTTGCCATCAGTGTGTGTGTCAGAGTACTGAAGAGTCTTCAACGCCATCTGACAGGCTTATAGGGAGGTTGAGCTCCTATTAGATGCACAGGTAGCTGTTGCGTATGTGTAGCGTGTGGTGTTCAGGGAGATGGGGTAGATCCCACCTGTTCTGTGCTGTGGTGTATGACCTGAGCCATACTCGGTGTGCTTAGAGAGAAGTTGCTACTCTTTTGCCTGGGTAGTTTCTGTTAGTTGTAGTATTTTTTTCGAAATAATTTTTTTTTTTTGTGTGTGTACTTTATTTTCTTTTGTTCATTTAGTAACCAGCTTATTTTCTTATAGTTTTGGGTTCATTGTCATTGTTTTGTTATTTTTGTTTGTTTTGTTTTGTTTTGTTTTGTTTTGGGGTTTTTTTTGGGGGGGGGGTTGCCTAAAGTGGGGGTCATTGCCTAATAGTGAGATGAACCCACTGTGCTCAAAGAAAGAGATGTTCTGATGCTGTTTCTGTACTCCTTGTAGTTAGAGCAGAATCCTGGATGTGCTGTTGGGGGCGCTAGTAACAGGGTTTGCTGCTGTGCACCTATCGCACAACACTTGGGCCCAATTCCAGTCCTGCCCCTACACACATCCATACTGTGTCTGAAATCACTCACTCGTTCACTACTCCCTACTCGTTAACCAGATCTATGTAGATGATTATACAGTGAGCTCATCAGCAAAATGTTAAACATTTTCTCTGCATTTTTCTGCATGATGGTATATATTGCTTAGTTAATGACCATCGGTTGTACACTCTTTTTCATGATGCATTGTGGGATACTATGAGTCCACTATATAGGGTATAATAAATCTCACTATATATTCAGACAGTAGTACAAAATGGCGACCTATGGATTTGACTATATAGGGAGTAGTGAGTGACTTGGGACACAGCCACTGACTGACCCTCAGTCTGAGCTTGACACCATCACTTTGTTGCTCTGTTGAGTTTCATTCACAGCTGCACTTGTTTTCCTTCAGCATCATCAGGTCGCTCATGTCTCATTAGACTATTGGGTGCTCCTCTGCTCCTCTATGTTATGCCTCTGATCTGAAATCCCATCCCTCTGCACAGAGCCAACACACAGACACACACTCACATTCAGGACATAGCAGAGCCACATAGTACAGATAGCAGCAGCACTGAGCTGAGCTGTGATGTGTAGGCAGCGTGTACTACAGACACACAAAAGCTAATTTTCAAAAGTGTTTGTCATTCTCTGCATCTCATCACTCACAGCAACAATCTGTCAACTTATTCCAGTAAAGATGATGACTGTAATGATGAAGATGGCTGGCAGGTGGTGTGTGATTCCAACTGTTGAAGAGGCTCAGATTTAAAGTTAAATGTTATTGTGTGTGAAAACTCAATGACAGGTGATATCTGTCAGCTGCAGGACACGATGATCCTTCACCTGCAGCTGAAGGGTCTCTGGTCAAGTCAAAGCTCTTCTCTGGAGAGATGACTCATGCCAGATCAACTCTGCAGCTCTGTCTCTCACTACACACAAATACATATGACTAACACACACAGACACACACTGTCAGTCTGAGCCTACCTGTGCAGAAGGCTGGATGTCTGCCCTCCAGCTCCCTCAGAGTTCCATTCCAGGTGAAATGATTTCTGCCGTAACGAAACATTATGAGTTTCCACTGGTTTCTGTGCAGGTGTGTGTGTCTACACCCTATCTGTCTGTGTGGTAACCTGTCTGTGTGATCCAGACAGAGGCTGTATAGAGAGGTTCCTCCTGTGGGAGAAGTTGTGAGGGAACTCCGTCTGAGTGTGTGACTGCAGGGAGAGTAAGTGTGTGAGCAACTCTTATAAGCACCTAGCTGAGCTGTAAAATGCCCTTGTGCCTTTTGCCTGCCTATTGGTTAGAAGCCCAAATGTCAAACTGTAGTGTGTGTGTGTGTGTGTGTGTGTGTGTGTGTGTGTGTGTGTGTGTGTGTGTGTGTGTGTGTGTGTGTGTGTGCGCAGAGGAGTACATGTGGTGAACATATAGCCTGTGTAAGTGTGTATGTGTGTGTGTGTGTGTGTGTGTGTGTGCGTGCGTGTGCGTGTGTATAAATCAGGCCTGTCAACAGTGTGGGTCAGAGGCTCCACTGTTTCCTACTCTCGACAGAGGATGGTACAGAGAGGTCACGGGAGAGAGTGGAGGGAATGCATTTTGTGGTGTTCATTTGTCTTCAAAGGGTTTCCAGCCCCCCCACCCCCGCCCGTCCCTCACCCCAGCAGAACATACATTGTGCAGGATTACAAAGGCCACACATTCAAACATTGACAGGGAACCACCTCCAAAGAGGAACTTATGCTTTTAGTTATAATTAATTAATTAAATAATTATATACATATATTATATTATATTATATTATATATATATAATTACTAATTGTAATTAATGCATTTATTAAATAATCTAATGTATCCAATCAGTCTAATATCAGAAGCCATGACTTGTTGATGCAGTGGATCTCTGATCTGTGCTTCAGAGGAACAGAACAAGACAAAGACTGAATAAAGGAATTTATTATGAATGAACTCACTTCATTAACTGGTCAAATTTTATCTATATTATTATTATCATTATTATTATTCCCTTTTAACAATAATGATAATAATACCTTCTTTTCTTATTTCCTTTTTATTGTGATACCTTCTTACCCTGTATGATCTGCCTTTTTTTGCATCAGCTGTTGTTTGAGCCACTATAAGATCTACTATAAGACCCTAAGCAGCTCTCTGACTAAGATCATTTCATTACTGGTCTGACTAACACCAGTGTTATCAGTGGGTCAGTGACCTGTTTGTCTGCTGCCTTTCTGTCTAAGCAGACAGCACTGTATTGTAATATACACACACTATCTCTGACAAACACGCACGCATGCATGCACACACACACACACACACACACACACACACACACACACTGCCATCACCACAGTAACAATGCAGAGAACTCAATCATTGTGAGAAGACAGTGACACTGACACATCTAACACATCATCTCCTCACAGTCATGCTGACAGAACAAATAATACAATCCTAATGAAGGTGACAACATGCTGAGTGATGGAGGAGGTTACACTTGATATGGATCATTACACTGACATTATACCGTATTTGTGACATTTTACTTATCTTTGTTGAACAGTCTAATATTCAACAATGTCTATACAAATAGTGTACAGCTATTATGGATACACAGTATATATATCTTCCTGGTCAAATATGACTCCAATACAAGTGACAGTACATTTTTTATGTCAACACATTGTTGTATTGTTCCACATTTACGGAAGCTTATGACTCTGAACCAGCCTACTGACTGACTGTCTGACTGATTGTAGAACCTGTAGGATAAAAAGACTGTAGGATATTATACAAAACTGAACACACTATCATAAAACACAGTTGAACCGTATTTCCTTTCTTTAGTCAGTGATGAAGTTTGGTCTTGGTAAACACAGCAAACATTTCAAACAAAATTAATCTTTACTTATTTCTAAATCTTCAAACAGACATCAGATCAGACCATGGTCTCTGGTGAAGAATCTTATGCCTCATCTTTATCTAACGTTGCCATCATTAGGACACTGACAGGTTTACATGTGACTGACAGTGAAGGAGTTGACTGTGATTGGGTTTTCTCCTGTGATGAACAAAGTCTATAACATTTTCAAAATACAAAATATTCATTCACTGACTAAAAGCTCTGTTTCAAAGTAAGAATCCTTCAGAGAAATGTTGTGGAGTCAAAAGTACAATATTTGTCTTTAAGTGTAGTGGAGTAAAGGTCACAAGTTTGCAAAAAAAAAAAAAAAAAAGTAACTCAAGTAAAGTACAGATACTGGAAAATTATACTGAAGTACAGCACTCAAGTAAATGTAATTTGTTATTGTCCACACCTGTAAAAATATTTTACCAACAGTTAGTGAACCATTTCATAGTCAGGCTTAGTGAAGCAGTTGAACTGTTGAATCCCAACTAATAATCTGTTGAAATTTTACAAATACTCTAAACTCTCTCTTTATGTTACCTTAGTTCAGTCCTGTTTCATTCCTCACTCACTGACACCACACACTGCTGACTTTACTGATTTCCACACCTCACACTGTGAAAATATAATTTAGCATGTTAATCTAGTCTCATGGAAATATTAACGGTCTAACATGGTGTGTTAGACAGATAATAGAACATAGCTCTGCCACTCTGCTGGGTGCTCCTGGCCAGCTTTCCCAACAGGGAACGCACTGAACATAATCATCTGTGGGTAATTTAACGACTATTCATGAGTTACCTCACACAACCCCACTTCAAATAACCCAAACTATCCATTGAAGGGTATTACACAAAACACATCATGTCACTAAAAATACAATTAAAACCACCAAACAGTTTATAACAGGATTTCATTTTTTCATATGTTTGTGGTTCACAGCCTCTGTCCAGTTACAGCTACAGGAGTCTCACATTTTACCTGAGAGAATCAGGTGTTAGTCTTTGTCCATCATCTGTGACATGAAAACATTAGGGAAGCTTGTGCCCTGAAGTTGTACACATGTCTGATTCAAATGTAGTTCTGAGACCTCACCAACAGAGAGTATCATAGCTGAGAGAATTAGTGGACACAACAGACATGAATCACTGCTGTTTCCATCACTGTTGTGTTGGTCATTATAGACTAGACTCGTTTGTGAAGTTTACTAACTGCTACACTGTTTCCTCTGTGCTGCGTTCACATACTCAGCTAAAATAGGTGCAGTCACTCAACATACACAGTGTGACTGCAGGACTAAAGAAAATTAAATGCAGTTCAATCTTCATAATATTCCACCTGGACCAACCAGGACTTTAACTTGGAGTCTTTTTCCAATGTGGCATTTCTACCTCTGCTTCAGTGGATGGTCTGAATGGCTCCACCTCGGCTTGTTTCCAGGAACAGAGTCGGTGCCAGCGCTCTCTGTATCAGGGCAGCCGCCTACAGCAGACAAGTTTATTTCCTGCCCTGCACAGACAGAGAACTACAGGGGGATAAGTTTCCAACTTCTCTGGATTCCTGGAGCCGAGGAAGCATTGCTCAGGCAGCTATCAATATCAGAATGATGGAGAGTAGGCTGGTGATAGCTGATCCAAGGACCTGTGCCATCCTCTGATACAGTAACCAAAGCATTCTCCTCTTCAGGCTGAATCTCTGGCTCAGCCGCAGTCTGCTCTTCGTTCACCTTACCCTGTAAAAGGTACTTCCATCTCCATCAGAAATCCAATCTCATCTTCTGCCCCTGTCATTCAAAAATACAGGTTTGTCTTCTACGCTGATGACACTCAACTTCAGTCAAACGAGTGAAAGCAGTGACAGACCTGAACAACTGCTCTTTGGCTCCACTCAGGTGTCATCATCTGTCTGTGCTGGTGTAGAAAGCTGCAGACAATCACCCACAGACAAACAAAGCCAGCTCCTGCCTCTGTTCTCCCCTTTGTTGAATGGTCTCCACTGCTGAAGCCTGAGGTCCCAATCTGTTTCTGTTTGTTCAATGTTAAACTTTCTCAGTCACCACACCAACGTTATGGACTCCTTCCGTACTTCTCACCTCACTGTACACACACTGTTTGGAGTCTTTGAAGTCTTTACTTTTTGTGGGAACCTGAATCAAATGGAAAAAAAGACTTTGGTGCTATGGAGGTTCTTAAAACACTCACCAGCACCTTTGTTATTAGTATCTGCTGGCATTCTCTCCAGCTCCAGAAGTGGAGGAAGTCATACTGAGACATACTTGTCATCTCTGAGACTTAACAGAACATCATCTTGGTATGTGAGCCATGCTTTGGTCCTGTCTCTTGTACCCTTCAGCTCACAGTTTGACTCAACAGGTATAGGTCTGGGTCTCAAGTTTCAGTCTTAAGTTAAGATCAATGGTGAGTAAATCTGGAGATAATGAAGACTGATCATTACTGCAGGGTTACAGACTGTTAGTACTGAGTATTATCCCACAACAGCTACAGGCTGGAGAGGTCACACACGAAATCACCACAAACATACACAACTAAACACCTCACTGCTCATGCTCCAACATCAGACAGCGTTTAGTCTGAAACAGTGAGGATGTAACACAGTGAGTCACAGCTGTGAGTTTATAATAACTCTAAAATAAAAAGTCCTGCTGGTTCCAATATGTCCTGATCCTTCTCACTAGGATAAAGTTACCCGCAATATAAATAATTTCTCCCACTGAACCCAGTTCAGGTTAACTGGTTGCTGAGCAACAATGCTTCTCTCAGTAGGTACAGTAGGTCACTAAAGGTTTTTATGATTATGTTTTCACTTAGATAATTTCATTATACAGAATAGTGTCCATGATCAGTGAAAACCTGAGATTTGCAGGTGAGATCTTCAAATATCTCTGGTCTAAGCAGAGCTTTCTTCATCATGACACATTAACAAGCACTTTTAATTCCTGATGCATTATAGAGACTGGTCAGAAATAATTTATAGTTGTCCCTCATCATTAAACCTCAGTGTTCGCCCTACCCTCTGTCTTTGCCAGGAGGACACGGTTGATACTGCTTGAAATAGCCTTTGGTGTAACCCAGTCTGAGTGAAAATACCCCTGCTTCATCACTTCAACTGGATCCTTCTCAAGTGGATCAGATAAAATAGTGTGTACACCAACTCTGAAGACAGTGAGGAATGAGGAGCCGGGGTCAACCAAGCAGGACCATGGAGGAGAACAAAAAGGACTTACACCAGTCCTTCATTTAAAGGGCTCTTCAACTTCTCTGAGACTCTATAGACAACTAATGAAGGCCTAAGTAGCTGCTGAGATAAAACCATCAGTGGTCATGATATAATCACATCAGTCACATGTAATGGTTCAGTCTCAGAAAACCTTCAGAGAAGAGGATATTCTTCTATAGATAAAAAACTGATGCTATGTCTCAGTTCAGGTACTTCCACACTCACTGTTTTGAGTGAATCACTGAGTTCACATTGACAAGACTGGCAACATACAGTGAGCTATAAGTACCTGGATGCTCCACTCAACAAGTCAAAACACTGAGGTTAAAAAAATGGACACTTCTCACCTCAACAGTCGCCATCTTGGCTATGTAGCAGAAGCAGAGCGGCCACGAATGTATTTTCAACTTGTTAAAACAATAGCCAAGGAAGGAGACATCATCTTTCATAATTTCCAAGTCACCTGACACAGGAGGCAACACAGGACTGTAAAACATTCATTGTAAGTCAGCCAGTAACAGTCAAGGTCACATTTCCAGTGAGTGCACAACAGCAGCTAACAACACTACCCTGTAGAAATTCAGACACTACAACAGTGATAGTTGTTTACACATGAGTGTACTGTATACACACTGTACTCCACCTGACATGTGGAGAGGTGAGACTGAGCTTCCTCATCCCCCTAGGACCAGACATTGTCCTGTGGTCCACCTTGGACCATGGTTGAGCTCACTGTCCCATGAGAGGAAGGTGTGGAGGAAGAGGAGGAAAAGTACAGCGAGCTGTGTGTGGCATATACAGAAGCAGGTTGGAAGGCAGCTACCTAGGTTGTAGAGGCCGGCAGCATAACATAGATGATATAACAATGTAATGAAGGTAATTATGGTTTGTTGGCAGAGGATGTTCCAGATATTATCACAGCAACATCACAACCACTTATTCAAATATTAAACTGAACTGTGTGTGTGTGTGTGTGTGTGTGTGTGTGTGTGTGTGTGTGTGTGTGTGTGTGTGTGTGTGTGTGTGTGTAAAAGAGAGAGAGAGAGAGACAGAGAGAGAATTGGCAGACAAATGGTTAAGAGCACTTCTACACTAACTCTTCAATAAACAGTGTGTGAGTTGAAACAGATCTTTACAATGAACAAAGACTCTAGTGGGTCAAAAACACACAAAATTAATTTCCAATAAACAATAAAGAATAAATACGGTTCTGTAAATACCTTTGCCCCTATGTCAGCCTGACTGATAATCACATGAGTGTTTGTCTGTCTTTTCCCCTGAACAGTGTTGAGCAGCTCCACGTCATTTTGTCCGCTCCTCTTTTTGTTTCTGGCTCATCAGCTGGTTGGGCCTTGTATTTCTGGTCAGGTCAAATGTGTTTAAAGTGAATTCCAAGAGTGATGACATTCTGAAACTGAAGGGAACCAATCACCTGCCCTTTTTTAACAGCCAATTTGCATATGAACAAGACTAAGCTACCTTACAATAAACTGTGGACAGTGGTAATAATAGAAAACACGGCCCCTTGTTTTTGTCCTTGTTCTGAAACATCAAGTTTTTGGTTTAAGGAGGCATTAACATCATCATGTCATGAATTCTATACTGTACATACATGGTGATAGCAGTTAAAACATCCTACTCTGTGTACTTTGTCAGTTCATTCAGTCCATTAAAAAATAAATAACAAATATCTTCCACAATCCCGCTGTACAAGACACCATCCTGTCTCTACCTGTAAGTCATCATTCATAACATGTAGACTAACACAGACTACTAATACTAATGATTGTTTGACTTTTGTCACTTCCTGTTTTATTTTGTAGTTTCCTTGTGTGTCTCAATGTTTTTACTTCCTGTCTTGGTCCTGTTTCTGTTTGATGATTGTCTACTCCTCCCTAATGTGTTTCACCTGTGTTCAATCACCCTAGCCTCCCTTGTGTCTATATAGTCTCTGTGCTCCCTGTTTATGTCTGGTTTTGTCCCCAGTCTGTTCATGTTGCCTCTTCATGTCTCCTGTTGTCATCCAATGTGGTTCCTTGTGTTTTGGCCTGCTGTTTAAGTTCCTTGTGTAACCTTTGTGCTTCGGTTTCCTTTTCTGTGGTTCACCAGAAGGTTCTTCTGTGAATAAACATTTTTTGCACCTCATTCCCCTGTGTTGGCTGCATTTGGGTCCAGCCTTACCCGCACCTTGACGACCTACTCAATCACACACAACATTTAATTTTAATGTGAAAACTTACATTAAATTATCTCAATGGGGAAAAAAAACAAAAAAAAAACTAACCTATCCTAGACTACCTAACTAAACCTAACTGGCAGTCTATTAGCCACAGTCTGTTGTAGCTGTACCTGTTGTAATGTAGCTGTTGTCCCGGCTGTGCACAGCAAATGCCAGAGTGTTAAAATCCCAGAGTTTTGATGACGAGAGTAGAAGATTTTACACTTTGGAGTCAAATGGGCCAAAGTACACTTTTCAGGTTGCACCATAATCTCTCTCTGGTGTTCTTCTATGTATAGTGTTAGTGTAGAGTTTTTGTAGTGTTTATTTTACAATGATAAACTCTAGTGATGGGTCATGCGCACAAGCATCGGTGAATCAGAAGAGCCGTCTCGCATCGAGTGAGAGCCGGCTCCCAGTTTTTTGCCCATTCGCTGCTTAGGTTTCACTTTCAGTGCTCAGTCCCAGCTCTGGTTACGACAGAGCTTTGTTATGATTGGCCAGCATGGCGACCAGCATGCAGCATTCATGTGAGAATTAAGGAGGGGAGACTATGTATTGTTGCCACATCAGTTCCTTCTGAGAGAATCTTCTCCAAAACAGGGCAGATACTCACGGAGAGGCGAAATCGTATCAGCCCATCCAAGCTGAGGCATCTGATCTTCCTGAATGCCAACCTGCCCTGAGGACTAATGCTGTTTGCTGGAGTTTGGTTCTGGTTTTGGTTCTGTTCTGTGGATTTGTTTGAAATTTTTTTGTTCATTTGTCCAATAAAAAAGTTTAATTGAGGACATTATTAATGTTAGCTTGAGTTTGGTTCTGTTCTGTGGATTTGTTTGAAGTTTATTGTTAATTTGTGCAATAAAAAAGTTTAATTGAAATAAACAAATGTAAGAGCGGTTTTGTCACAGAATAAATGCACAGAATTAGGCAATTATAAGGTCTCTCATAAAAACACTGAAAGCAAAAGGGTTTTCAACACATAAACCATGATTTTTTTGCAAAGTTAAGGTAAAATATAGGCTACAAAAGATCCTAAATAAAGAGCCGTTCGGGAGTCGAAAGAGCCGGCTCTTCTTTGGGAGCCGAGTCAAAAGAGCCGGCTCTCTGAAAAGAGCCGATCTTCCCATCACTAATAAACTCCCTGAGAGTCTATTTCTTGATGGAGTCTTTCCCGACCGCACCAAGAGTTAGGTTTCGATTTCGTCATCAGCGCTCCTCGCCCTCTCATTGGTTGAATCCAGTCGCATGATCTGAGCCCTCATCTTGCCGGAGTGCAGCCACCACACTAACCGACGACGTCTGCCTCAACAGCCCCGTGGGACTGCAGCTGGGTTAAGAAACTAAAGTGAATAAATAATGCATGGAATATTTTTTTCACGTTTTAATCCGTAAATAACTAAAAACCTTAACGGTAATACATTAAGGAGGCAAACACGGTTTCAATGTAGTTTAGCTAACTTGCTATATTGGTTGTAAAGTCACTGCAAATGTGGCACAAAGTGTTTCCAGAGACATTGAAAGTGTGTCTTGATGAAAATATCTTGCCCCCCATTTAAGAAATTTTAGGAATTATTATTTTTATATTATTAACAGCGAAGGACGTTAGAAAGCAGGCTGGATTCACTTTGTGATATTTTGATTATGGTTTTCGTTCATTTTCTGATGAATATTTGTATTTACACGGTGGGAACGCCTGGTCAGCAGAGGGCGCTGTGTTTACACGGTCTCGGTAGTTGACGCCGCTCAGTAGCGGAGTGAGCAAGACGTCAGACAGTAGTAGGGAGATCGTCAGACACAGATGCTGAGGACTGATATGTGTGTTTATTGTTGTTCCTACAGGTAAGCGTTTCAGAAATCATAACCGGAAAGGAATAGAGAAGTGATATTGTATGTAAAAGCCTTGGACTGAATGTGACACATGACAAACAGGCTAACACTATTAGAGATCGCATACATTGCGGCGCTAGCTTGCCGCTATTCGGCTCGCGTGCATTGTGGCGCCTAAAACGGTGACAATAATAAATACGGTGGTTTAGCGAGAGTTCATTAGATAGGAATATTTGGGTTTAAAAAAGGTGTTCAGTACCTGATTACATGTTTATACTGAGAATGTTGTTGACCTGTTTAAAGGGTAAGGTATTGTGAGTTACCTCAGCTGCTCAGTAGCGGAGTGAGCAAGACGTCAGACAGTAGTAGGGAGATCGTCAGACACAGATGCTGAGGACTGATATGTGTGTTTATTGTTGTTCCTACAGAATAAACTTTAATGTGCTACACAAGAGGATCGCCGTTCTTTTAAGTGTAACACAAATGTTTAATTTATCAGAATTGATATTGCGTTTGCAATGTTAGCCACGGTTAAGCAGGTTATTTGACAAAGAAAAACACAGAATTCATTTGTTAGCTATCTTAAAATAAGCTAATCTCTCCCGGTGGCTAGCTTTACCGAAGCTACGTCAGAGCTGTCGACTCCCGCCCGAAGTTACGTTGCTAGTGGCTAACTGTGCACTAATTGTATGTTTGTGTTGTATGTAGCTGTGGAAGGTCTAAAGCTGTTCAACAATGCTGTTCAAAGTACAGTACAAAGAAAAGAAGAAGTACGTCAAACTAAATGGAGCCTCACACTCGGAATTTCTCAAGGAGGGTAAGTTAATGTGTCTGCTTCTTGTAGCCTAAATGATAGGTACTGTATATTGTGTCCTTGGGCAATGGACGTTTTCCCACTTTGTCTCGTGCCTGTGGTGGTAGTAAGATGAACAATAATGCGCCCCAAACTTCATTTAATTTTTTTTCGCTGTATTCAAAGCTAAAATGAAGTTCAGTATACCCACTGAAAAAGACATATATGTGCGGGATGACACGGGAACAGAGGTCGATGAAGAGGTCTTCAGTGACATTCTGGAGGNTTTGCCGCTTTTGTCTGGTAGACAAACAAACCTCACAGACAGTTTTCAGTGAAGATGATCCAAGAATAACACTGCGCAACAAAGTACTGCATGCTCAGCATTGCAATGATTTGAAGGCAGATCCTACACTGCCATCAACATTTGGAGTGAAGCGAACATGTTTACTCAATGATCTACAGTACTTTGATGTTTCTGATAATTATGCTGTAGACATTATGCACGACATATTGGAAGGAGTTGGGCAATTTGAGCTTAAGTTGCTTTTTGGTTACCTCTCAGACAACAATATCATATCCAAGACAGATATTTGTAACAGGATATATTCATACAACTATGGCTTTCTAGAGAGAAAAAATCGACCAACCAGAATCAACTTAGAGCAGACTGGAAATGGAATTGGTCTCAATGCCATTGACATTTTGCTTGATCCGGAATGTGCCCTTGATATTTGGAGATGTTGTACAAGAAGGAAATGCACATTGGAGACTCTTGCTGCTTCTGCTGCAAATCATCAACATCATATTTTCTCCTGTTATTACTGATGGCATGACAGTATGTCTGAAACATCTCATTCTTGAACATCATAAACTTTTCAAGGAGCTTTATTCACATCGCAAAATGATTCCCAAACATCACTTCATGATTCATTACCCCAGATCCATTCGGAAAATAGGTCCAATGCTTCATGTTTGGGTCATGAGGTTTGAAGCCAAACATAGGTTTTTCAAGAACAGAATCAAAAATTTCAAAAATATAACAAAGACATTAGCAAAAAAACATCAGATGGCTGTGGCATACCACTGGGAATCAATGGCATTTAAAAGTATTGACTGTGGTCCAGTAAAAACTGTTCAGCTCAATGCCTTGGCAAATGGTGAAATAGTTGCTGAAGAACAGCAGGTTGACTTGGACTGTGAAGTTGATGTGACATCTTGGATCACTTGTTTTGGGACAGAGTATCGCCCAGGCCTTCTGGTTTGTTCAAACATAGAGGAGGATTTCCCAGTATTCAGTCAGATAAAAGACATTGTTGCATTTAATGGAGACTATTTTCTTCTAGCAGAAGATTTTGAGACACTTAGTTTTGCAGAGCATTTTCATTCTTTTCATGTCAGACCGGGAAATTCTGAAAATGTTTCCATGCTGAAAGTTGATGAGTTGCTCCTGTTTAAGCCATTTGATCTGCAGACAACGTATGGTTTTGACAGAGATGATCGGTATGTGGTGCCTGTGCATGTTTTTGTATAAGAAATGTGTTAAGTGGTTGCACACTTTTTGTTTTTCATCTTGGCAATTATATTTGCAAAAATTGATTTTACAGGGTTTTTTTTGCACCATGGCTCCTAACGTAAAACATGTTTTATGTCCTTGTAACAAGAGTTGACTGTTCACTTAATAACAAGACAAGATACTTGTTAGGATATATTGTAATAATTATTATTATAAGAATAAAGATGTTATATTTTCAAGAAACTCTTGTGTGGACTATAAATTCCTGAAGTGTTAACAATTTACCTCAAAAGTGTTGGGTGTACACCAGTCATAGAGTACATTCTCACTCTCAGTGTTAAATAATCAGCTCTGCAAAGTGCTACAAATTACTTACTTAGAGTATATATTTTACTCTCTGGGAGTTCTAGGTTTACACTGCAAGTGTCAAAAAGCACTGAAGTAGTGTCTAAAAGTACCAGTGACAGAGTAAAATTGCACTCTCAGAGGGTTCAAATGTAACTTTATTTGGAGTATATGTTTTACACTTTTGATGGTGTTCAGTGAACACCGAACTCTTGGACCTATATCTACACTGAAACCGGAGTTAAATGTACACTTATAGAGTACAATATACACTGGGATTTTTGCTGTGTGGGTTGAGGTGTGTGAAGATTTCCCCTGTCCCACCAGGTGACATCCAATTGGAATATGATCCTTTCAAACAGCTGATCAGGTCACCCTCCATTAAGAACCATGACTCGTGTAGATCCTGGACACTATACAACAATGTCTACAGCTGTGTGTTGATGATGTGATTTTTTTTTACCTGTTTACAAATCCTTCCTCATCTTGTGATGGTGCAATCATTTTTACATGCTTTTTTAGCAGGTTGACCGGCTATTGCCATAAAGCTGCTTTATATGTAGTTGTTGAACCTGAATCTAAAATAAATCGTATGAATTGTCCTATGATGTCAGAGCGCATTTATTGTTTGGTGAATAGATCGGCTTTTCTCCTTAGCCAAGTAGCTCAGCGTTGCCAAACACTTCATTTCCACACTGATCGGGTTGTTTCCATTGGTAGGAGATGTTATTTAATCCCTCACAAACTCCATAATGATCATTATTCACTTGTGGTTGAGTCAGTATCTTTTAAGTAATTGAGCATCGTGTAAGGTTTCCATAACACTGCGATGTAGAATGGCAGCAGCCCTTTAAGATTCTTTGTGATTTGGTCTTAGTGAGTTAGGAGTCCTCTCAACTGCTTCTAATTTCTCCCACACTTAGGAGCTACTTTTAGCCTTAAGATGCTTTGTGAATATGGGCCCTGAACAGTTTCCTCCAATCTGACAGTGAGTCCCCTCCATGCTGGCTGGAGAGCAGCTCTCCTGACGTATGTCACCATCCATCAACACAGAGTGTAACATGAGCTCTCATTGATAGTCTCTGCAGTTGTCGTGCTGTACATGGCTGAAATAGCATTTTCCACAAGGCCTGAAACCCAAGCTGCTCTGCAGACACACTCCTCATCTCACATACACAGGAGCAAATGACCAACTGTATTCTGGTAAACAGCATGGCTGTTTGTCACAGCACATGCACAGCCAGATAATGAACAGGGCTTTTACACGCACAAGTAATTTATCCTGTCGCATTCACCAGTTTTCTCATTATCAGATCTTTCCTCTCCCCAGTGACCTGTGCAGGGAAAGTATAGCAGCTGTTAGCACTGATGCTGTGGTCACATCTCTTTATGAAGCTGTGGATGGTTTGAAACTACAGGAGTTAACTGCAGTAATAAGGTCAGATAGCTCACTCTTACTGTGTAAGGCTATTTAATGAATATTGTTGAGGCTCTGTTGGTACAGCTGAACAAACAGAGGGTCAGGAGAGGCTGTGGTCTTTAGAAAGTTTACAGTAATCTCAGGACCACATGAATTCATTGAGACTGAGACACACCCAGAGGAAGAATATTAACAGGTACCAGGCCTGAAGTCAGTCAAGGAATAAGCCATTACATGAAAGTTAAGACACAAAGATGATGAGTTTTAAGTTTGGATTTAAATTAGCAAATTAATAAATAAATTAGCTTTTTCTAGTCTTATCAACCACTCAAAGTGCTTTACAAGCCACAGTCACACACACACACACACACACACACACGTTGGTGACTACGTGCCTCAGGTGACCTTCATGACCCAGAGTGAGTGTCACATTTTAGGTCAAATGGAAGAGAAGAGAAAGGTTCATGCTCAGATAACAAGGCATTCCTGGTTCACCACCAACCTCTGGGTTCACATATGGTCTACATGTGGATTCTTCATCTGTGGTGCAGCAAGCAGCAAAAAGATCACATCTGAGCCCCCAACAACTGAAACATGGCTGACAGCTGGAGAAGCAGGTGACTGAGCACATCCTGCAGACCCCCACCACCACCACCACCTTCAGTCCAACCGTGCTCATAATAACTTCTGTAATGAGAGGTCAAATATCTTGATGGAAGTGAATATTTTACTGATACTGTAACCCCAGCCCACAGGTTGGAAACCACTGCAGTATCAACATTTTTGTGACTTGTCCGAACATTTTCTCAGTATATTAATAGAAAATATCTGCTCAGCATAATGTTTGTTTACAAATGTTTTTGGTGTAAAGGAAAGTCCTCACAGACAAACAGATGTAATACCTGAAGTCTCCCCCAGTGTTTTTTTTACAGTCCAGTTGATCAGAGCACCCACTTCAGACCAGTACAGTCACCTCATCATCATCACCATGCTGCACCAAAGATCTTCCATCCATCTTCAGACACCATCTGAGGTCAGGTCACGTGATAGCAGATTAAGTAAAGTAGTCCAGACCTCGCTCTCTTCGGCAACATTTTCCAGCTCCTCCTGATGGATTCTGAGGTATTCCCAGGCCAGATGGGATATATTAACTCTCCAGTGTGTCCTGGGTCTACCCCAAGCTCTCCTACCAGTTGGACTTGCCTGGAAGACCTCCAATGGAAGACACTAAGGAGGATCCTTACGAAAGCTTGAACCACCTCAACTGGCTCCTTTCAACATGAAGGAGCAGCAGCTCTACTCTTAGCTCCCTTCAGATGTCAGAGGTCCTCACCCTATCTGTAAGGCTGAACCCAGACAGCCTGCGGAAGAAACAAATTTCAGCTGCTTGTATCTGTGATCTCATCCTCTCAGTCACTACTCAGAGCTCATGACCACAGGTGAGGGCTCGAATGAAGATTGACTGGTAAATCAAGACCTTTGCCTTCAGACTCAGCTCACTCTTCACCACAATTGAAAATCACAGACAGGATTGGTGACAAGGGACAATCCTGGCAGAGGCCAACATCCACCAGGAACGTGTTTGACCTCCTGCTAAGAATACAGACACAACGCACACTTTGGTCATACAGGAGCCCTGAACCCCATATTCCCACAGTACCCACCACAAGATCCATCGAAGGGGCCTGGTTGTAGGCCTTCTCCAAGTCCACAAAGCACATGTAGACTGGATGGGAAAACTCCCATAACCCCTCGAGTAGCTTTTCCAGGGTAAAGACTTGGTCCACTGTTCTACAGCCAGGACAGAATCTGTACTGGACACCTTCAGAGGGGAAGTATTGGTGACAGACTGCTTTAAAGTCTTCTAACAACATCTGCTGTTGAATGTTGTATGCACTACTTCTGTCTCTGAATGTGTCTCAGTTTAGATAAAACTCTGCTGAGACCTAAACATAGCTTCATGGTCCCTGCATCTTCCAGTGAATGAACAGACTGAGGCAGATGAGACAAAGACAGTTGCAGGATTTAGGATGATTAATGGAAACAAGCTGCTGATATTAAGTATCTGAGGTTTAAGAGAGGCATGGTAACTTTAGTTGTGTGTGTGCATTGTGTATTCTTTCACCTATGTATTACTGTGTGCAGTAGTGTCAGTGTGTGTATGTGTAACCCAAAATAGACAATATAGCCTTTCTTATAATCCACTGCGCCCATTCATCAGCTGGTTTATGAATAGGCAATAACACTTCATCTGTCATCTGACTCATGAAGGATCATTCCACTGAAGAGCCTAAAGTTACAATAAATTACATTTACTCACGTGTGAGACAAGGCTGAGCTGTGAGATCAACAATGGAGGCAGCTCCTGTTACAGATACAAACCTCTGAGGTGGGGACAGAACAATGAGTAACAAGAAGTATTACACCACTTCCTGTTCCTGGTCAAGTCTATTGATTTCTTGTACACAAACTGGTTTCTACATTATAATGCTCATTAACAATATGAATCAACAATATCTGCATTTACTGTTCATAAATACTGTCCAGGGGCCCCTCAAACACACACTGTCCTGTGATAAGTAATACATCGGAAGCCAATATTATGTTTTCAGATTTGTTATGTGTATGTGTATTAGAGAAAAAGAAGAAGAAGTGTCATCTTGAGATAATGTAAAATTAAATGTCATCCAAAAAATACTTGTGATGTTGGTCCAAGAAACACATTCTAATGTCCACTCATCAAAAAAACTGTTTCATCAGTCTGATCAAAGTTGGGTTCAAATTCCAGCTCCACAGTAGAACTGCTGTATTTAGATAGATATTCTAGTCTCAGGTGTGTACATATCTTTACACACAAGGAATTGATGGATTGATGTTAGATTAAGTGTCACCTAAGCAGCAGTGAGCATATGCGTCTACACCTGGAGTGTTCAGGATGTTTTACAGGACAAGAGGAAGAGACCATCTTAAATGGGTTGGTTGATGCCTGTGGACCAACTAAGACACACTAGAGTGACATCACTCTTCATTCATAAGACTGGAACTACAGGCTGAGAATATCAATGGATAGAAAATAAAATAGAGTTACAATGAAGTACATTCATAGAAGGAAAGACACCATATCAAGATAACTGATTACAATATTTCCAGTAGGCATCTGAAACAATGTCCCCTTACGTCTGTCCCTACACCAGAGAAAGAGGAGACAGGATGAGAGAAAGAACATGAAAATGTATAAATATTAATGAAACAACCCCCTTATCTGATATACATTTGAGATGGTTAAATTCACAGAGAGAAAATCTCATAACATTCAGAAGAAGCTCATAATTACCATAGACTGTATATAAAGAGCTCTTCACACTTCACTGATGAAGAACACGACATTTTGAAAAAGTCAGTCCACCACCGAGAGGGGGCAATCATAACGTGAAGCTCTCTGGATCTTGTCACCCAGAACTGTCTCTGATGTAATTCTGATATTTCCTACGGTCTTTGAAGGGAGCAGTGACACAGCGCGTGCGTAGTGACGTGTGGACTGACATTTGAAATTCAGACCCGGGAGAGCAGCGTCGTGAGTCCGAACAGTAAGTTCTCCGCTTAAACCTGTAATAAAGGATTGAGACGCAGCTCTGTTTGTTCGTGAGCCTGATTAAGCTACTACCGTTAAATCTGAACTGACTCATGCTACCTGGACGTTAGCTAGCGTTAGCTTTAGAGAGCTCGCTGTTTTAACTGGCGTTAACTACCCAAACCCAGATAACATCAAGTGTTTCTATATAACTGTTGTGTTGTGCAAACACTGTGTGTGTTTGTGTGTTCCTCTGTGTCTTTATAGAGAAAGTGTTTATATAAAGTTGTAAATTGTTAAGCATCGTCTGCTTACTGCTTACTTAGCTCCTCTCAATGGTTTGGTCCATGACATTAACCAGGTACCAGGTTATGATGTGTTTGTAATGAAGTGTCTCTGTTTCAGGAACATGAGTGAGCTGGTGGACATCAGCCTCCACCTCCAGAACAGGATATCATCCCTGCACCGTATACTGGACCTGTCAACAGCTGGTATGACTCAGTCATTCATGACTGTTTCATTTCTGTATGAAGCTGAAGTGGTGTCTCTTAATATGGGCCCTTTTTTCTCTTCACATGTAGAGCTGCCTCAGACTAAGATGAAGAAACTTGGACAGGAGCTCTTTGGTCTGGAGAGACTTCTGGAGCAGTTTGAGAAATGTGTTGAACAACAGAGGGAGCAGCTGAAGCAACTAAAGGTAAACTGGAGTTAAACTTGAGGTAAACTAGAGGTAAACTAGTGATAAACTGGAGGTCAACTGGAGTTCATCTAAAGGCAAACTGGAGTTAAACTGAAGGTAAACTAGTGATAAAGTGCAGTTAAACTGGTGTTGAACTGGAATTAAACTAATGGTAAACTGGAGTTAACTGGAGAAGAATGGTGCAGTGAGCAGGACATTTCAGAGTGTAAAACTGCTTAACAAATTCTCTAATAGCTGCACTATTTCTGAATGGCCTCAAAGATAGAGTCAAGTTGTTCTTCAGGCTCTGAGCTCCAGCTCATTCACTTTGAAATAAAACAAGGGAGACTACATTAAAGAGCCTAGTCTCAGCTTTAATCTGAGCAGGTTTACATCAGTATCTGAACAGTGTGGGCGATAGAGCTCTTTGAACAAAAAGCCCAAATTACAGGGTTCAGAGGTAATTGGCTGCTTAATGTTTCTCGAGCAGCTGTGATTCATTTCAACGTTAGTTCAACACAAAGAGATCAGACGTGATGGTTTCCTTTCAGACTGAGGAGTTGTCTGTTAGTATGAGGAGTAAAGAAGTGACCATACAGCTGAAGAAGAGGATGATGAGGCTCAAAAATCTCGCAAATATCAAAGGTTGTTGGTGAAGAAAAATATTTGTCTTCACAGCAGGTAAAGAATGTTCTTCACGATGAATGCAGACATGTTTCCTTGTCAAAGGTTAAGAGAAAACTTCAAGACCAGAAGATTCAGAGGATCCACCACAAGACACAGACCCCCGGGTTACCTTGGAAACAGAAAGACCAGGCTGCAGTTCACAGAAAGAAACCATTTAGGTCCTGGAACAAAGGTGATATGATGAAACAGAAATCAACCTCTATCAAAATGATGGAAATAGGAAAGTGTAGAGAGAAACAGGAACAGCTCATGATCCAAAGCCTCCACCTCGCCTGTCAGACTTGGTTCTGGTTCTGTTCTGGCTCCAGTTAAACTGACTAACTGGTGTTTACTGATGATTTCACAGCTGACAGGAGCAGGATGAACTCAGAGGTCTACAGGAGCAGGATGAACTCAGAGGTCTACAGGAGCAGGATGAACAAAGAGGTCTATAGGAGCAGGATGAACGCGGGTCTACAGGAGCAGGATGAATACAGGTCTACAGGAGCAGGACAAACACAGAGGTCTACAGGAGGAGGATGAATACAGAGGACTACAGGAGCAGGATGAATACAGGTCTACAGGAGCAGGATGAATACAGAGGACTACAGGAGCAGGTTGAATACAGAGTACTACAGGAGCAGGATGAACATGGGTCTGTGTTTAGGATGAACGAAGGTCTACAGGAGCAGGACGAACACAAAGGCTACAAGAGCAGGATGAATACAGGTCTACAGGAGCGGGATGAACACATGTCTAGAGGAGCAGGATGAACACAGAGGTCTACAGGAGCAGGATGAACACGGGTCTACAGGAGCAGGACGAACATGGGTCTGCAGGAGCAGGATGAACACGTGTCTAGAGGAGCAGGACGTCATCAGGGTGCTGGGTCTGTACTCTCACAACAGTCTTGTGAATGACGTCACCTGTGACTGCAGGCTCTGCTCGTGGTTGAATGTAAACAATAATGCAGTGTTTTTTCTAGGATTTTTTTCAGCAGTGGGGGGCATGCTCTCCAGGTGGTGGTGGCAGTTGACAGCAGATTTTACTTTCAAAACCTATTTATTGGCTGGCCAGTTGAAAATGGCATTTATCGCTATCGCTAACTTTTACAATATATATCTCAGCCATATACAATGTCAAGAAAAATAAATACCTTTGGTTTGTGAAAAATAAATGTTACTTCAACTCTAACCAGTTGAAAATGTAAAAAGTAAAAAATAAATAAAACAATAACATTAAATGAATAAAAATAATAAATAAACATATAAAGATCAGCTAGATGGGGTTATAGAGTCAGTGGCAAAGTTTGCACCCAGGCTCAGAGCACTCTCGCGAGTAATTAACTCCAATAGGATCCCCCAACCACCCCACTCCCTCCCTCCCCTCCCCCCGCTGTTGCGCTCATCATCACACAGGCTGTGCTGTGAAGGTGGAGAGATGTGGCGGTGGTGCATTTGCGACAATAAAAAAAAAAAAAAAAAAGAAATTTGAAGGCGTGGCAGCTGTGAATGTAGAGGAAACACTGATAATGACAATGATGTGTGAGAACTCCCTCAGTACATAGTACGGTCTAAGACCAACTGCCAACAGTTAAATATCCCAACAGCAGATCTTCTCCATAACTGTGATATGACCAGGGTTGCACCATCTATTGTTCACAAGCACAACCAGTCCTCCACCTTTATTCTTTCCACTTGCTCTGGCGTCTCTGTCCGCTCGTACTGTAGTGAAGCCGGGTAAATCCACACAACGGTCGGGGGTGTTGTCGTTTAACCAGGTCTCCGTGAAACACATGAGACTACACTCACGATATGCTCGCTGGTTCTTCACAAGTGCCTCCAGTTCATCACACTTGTTAGCCAGGGAGTTGACATTTCCCATGAGGATCGATGGTAGAAAGGGCTTATATGTACATGTACTAGCCTTTAGCTTAGCCTCGGCATCCACGGTACGGCTTCTTCAGCTCAGCCGGTATGGGATTTTTAACTCCATATCTAGTAAACTTTAAAGCCAGGAGTTCTTCCTTTGTGTACATTATGTTCTCCATCGTCAGACAAGACAACGACGTAGAATAAAAAACATCAATCGACAAAAAATTGTGACTGAAACTATTGTGTTAAAGGTCATAAGTATTTGTTGTTTGTCACATGTAGTATACCTTTTGTGCCAGCAGCTAATACCGGCCCTTTTGGTCTGCTTATATTTAAGGCCTGTGGGAAACACTGAACACAGTTTTGTCTATACTGATGTAAACCTCCTCTTTAATATACGATCCATTTCAAACAGAGAGAATTAGTCTTTTAATAATTATATTATTAATATATATATAATCAGTCACAATTACTGTATTTCAAACTGAATGAGGTGAGGCTGAAGAACAAAAACTGTCCAGATACTTTTTATCTGGACTTCATGAAGAAACACAAATCACTTGTTTGTGTTGCAGGAAGTTGACCAGTTTTTCCAGAATGATATGAAGGACGTTCAACACATGAAGGACAACATCCCTGCACACATGCCCAGGAAGAAAGGCGCAGGAAGGTGAGGACACTCCAACTGTCATTCTCTTTAATATTTAATATCAAATCATTAGTTCAGACCCTGAAGACTTAAATTAAAAAACAACATATCACATACAGAGACATAGTATAAAACCTGGTCATAGAAGAGGGTCACAAAACCAGGTTTATGTGTGTTGCTCAAAATCACAATGACAGTGCTGTCAAAGGGTTTTTGAGGATCTAAAGACAGAACTCAAAGAACGCGGTTCAGAACAGGAGGAAAACGGGGAGAGGTGACAGTTTGAAGAGAAGGAAACACCTGAGGACAGTTAATCAGAGGATATGAACATTATGGTGCTGATAGAGAACTGTGCTGTATGACACTCCTCTCCTCTCTCAGTGGAAATGAACCTGTGAAGAAGAAGGAAGAGGCAGCAGATGTTCACATCACCCAGACAGAGACCGTCAGAAAGACCAAGACCCATGTCAGAGAGGTGGAGTTCATTACCATGCCAGAGTTTGATGGCATCCCTCAGTAAGTATCCCTCACTGGTATCCTACATGTTCATCTAATGATAAGATGAGGAGACAGATGGAGAGAGACTGTGTGCTGACTGTGTGTAGTCTATGTGGCATTGACACTGAGGCACCTGCTGTGAACCAGCAACAGAGCTCATCTCCTAACAAGCAGGAAACTGCTCCAGAGGAAGGGAGCTGTTTCTGGTTAGACAGATGAAGTTTGATCAGCTGTGTCTCTCACTCACATGTCATGAACATCACAGCAGCATGTGATGTAACACATGTTATTTTAGACATTTTCTTTTCTCATGATTATGACTTTTGCAGTGGTGGGCCGTCAGGGCCAGCAAGGCCTTCTCTGCTGGCCTAACATAATCAGAAATCATCATCATCATAATTATGATAAAAGTTAATTCAATTTTTAACTTACCTTCCCTAAATATATAAAAGTATTCTTCATATTCTGTTCATGTCATATTATGCTCCTTCCAGTGTTGTTGTTTTTAGGTTAGAGTTTTTATCCAATCAGAATTCAGCTAGCTTGTGTTGCCACGCTGTATGAAATCTGCCGAGGCCTTCAGAAACAACAATGCGGGCGTCTGTGCACTGTAAGTGAACGGGCACATAGAGTTGATAGATAGTTGCGATAGCCAATCAGATCACGAGTTGTTGACAGTAAGGCCTTCTAGCTGGCCTCACGTTGAACGTGACATGTACGCGTCCTGTGATTGGATACTCACTTGTGAGAGCCGCCAAGACTATGCAGATCAACCGAGTCGCATCAGAGCCACACCCAGGGACCGTTAGCAGAGAAATCTAATATATCTACTTACTTTTTTAACCCACAATGGCCGACGGAGGGCAAAAAGTCGATTTGGTTGCAGATATACTTGCAAAGCATTTTCAAGACGGGACCTTTCAAGAGAAGCTAAATCTCGTGAGACAAGGTCGGCCGACCCCGAGCTAGCTAACCTGTCCCAGGCGGGGAAAGGGTTTGTCCGCCACTTCCAAGCAAGCAACTACGAGCGGTACCCCTGGTTTACGGCTCCGATTGCGCTGCAAACTGTTCTGCTGGGAATGCCTTTTGTTTGCAAAGGATCGAGTTGGTGTGTGGAGCTACACTGAATTTGCGAACTTAAATTGTTTAACCAAGGCAGCAACGAGACACCAAAGCAAGACTGGACACTTGCAAGCTACGGTGCTTTTAAAAACATTTGGGGACACCCGTGTGGATACACAGTTTAACGAACAGGTACGCAGGGAAACAGCTGCGCAATGAAATGGTGAAGAAAAACAGAATATTAAACTGCGATTTTGCAATTTAGTGTACTATCTTGTTAAAGCTTGCCTATTCTTTGTGGACTTAAAACTTTTTGGACAGATAATTTTAAATACCTTTTTATTTTTAAGTTTTGACAGTACCACATAGATATGTTTTAATTGCTAATGTGGGTTTATTAATTTTTAAATGCGCCGGAAAATAGCCCGTTTTGTACACAATTGAGGTGATGCAATGCCCAGTAGTGCGTAAGTGTGTTTCTGTATACTATTTCTCCAGTCGTGGTGTCATAAATGATGGTATTATGAGAGGTATTTATTGAAGTCGGACTAAGTAGGACATCAGTGAAGGCCTAGGTGTGAAATGCACGGCCCGCCACTGGACTTTTGATCTCAGATCAACATCTGACCAGTTTCACACTGTTGGACCCACATGTGGATATAACGTGCTAAAGAGATGAAATGTTCTATGTATAAATATACTTACCAGCCACTTTATTAGGTACACCTTGCTAGTACCAGGTTGGACCCCCTTTTTGCCTTCAGAACTGCCCTAATTCTTCATGGCATAGATTCAACAAGGTGCTGGAAACATTCCTCAGAGGTTTTGTCCATATTGTTGGCTGCACATCCATGATGCGAATCTCCCGTTCCACCACATCCCAAAGATGCTCTATTGGATTGAGATTTGGTGACTGTGGAGGCTATTTGAGTACAGTGAACTCATTGTCATGTTCAAGAAACCAGTTTGAGATGATTTGAGCTTGTGACATGGTGCGTTATCCTGCTGGAAGTAGCCATCAGAAGATGGGTACACTGTGGTCATAAAGGGATGGACATAATCAGCAACAATACTCAGGTAGGCTGTGGAATTTAAACTATGCTCAATTGGTACTAAGGGGCCCAAAGTGTGCTAAGAAAATATTCCCCACACTATTACACCACCACCAGCCTGAACAGTTGATACAAGGCAGGATGGATCCATGCTTTCATGTTGTTTGCACCAAATTCTGATCCTACCATCTGAATGTCGCAGCAGAAATCGAGACTCATGAGACCAGGCAACATTTTTCCATTCTTCTTTTGTCCAATGTTGGTTAGCCTGTGTGAATTGTTATCTCAGTTTCAGGCACCCAGTGTGATCTTCTGCTTCAGTGTTCGACGTGTTGTTCGTTCAGAGATGCTCTTCTGCCAACGTTGGTTGTAATGAGTGGTTGTGTGAGTTACTGTTGCCTTTCTATCAGCTCGAACCAGTCTGACCATTCTCCTCTGACCTCTGGGATCAACAAGGCATTTTCTGTTGAGTTGCTGCCATGTGATTAGCCTATTAGATATTTGCGTTAACGAGAAGTTAAACAGCTGTACTTAATAAAGTGGCCGGTGTGTGTGTGTGTATGTGTATGTGTATGTGTATGTGTATATGTATGTATGTATATATATATATATATATAGAGAGAGAGAGAGAGAGAGAGAGTATTATACTGTATATATAAATGTTTGTGTCTCTCTCAGGTACATGAAAGGACGTGTATCATATGACCAGCTCAATGCTGCTGTGCAGAGCATCAACACAGCTGTAACAGCCAAGTATAAGATCCTCCACCAGTCTCTGAAGACTCTGCACAATCATGCTCGAAAGCTGCATCAGCGCTTCAAGGAGCAGGAGACCAAACACACTAAAGGTACACAGGTACAGCCATGTCACTGTGTGTGACTGGTCTGAACAGTGACATGAGACAGTACATGTTATCAGGTTCAGACCTGAATCTGACGGGACTGTGATCTGATACTATACACCCATATACCAGTGAGATTATTTATTACCATTATCATGTTGTGAATTTAATGTAAACTTCATTCATTCATTCAGTCATGACTTTCAGCAGCAGAGAAAATTCCACACTGCAGCTTCATAGAACACGAGAAAATTGGCTTGGAAATGGGGCTTGTGCATGTGCGTCCAATTTCTCAATGAGTGAGATTTATAATGCTGAACCATGCGATCGCACGGCTTTATAATTCTGATGGAAAGAATGTTTGTGTACGCTCAAAACCAGAAGGATACATAGAGTTTTAGTCATGAATCTCACAGTTTTATGCATCTGAACCCTGAAGTGTATCTGACCTGGTCTGACAAGATCACATCCGGTCAGACCAGGTCATATCAGGTCAGTGTCCTGGAGAAGACTAGCTGACAGCAGTGTTTTCCACGCATAGACTTTACTTGGGTGCGGCGCCCTGTATGTTAACGGCCGCCAATGTATATTTGGCAACCCTTTTTTTTGTTTTTATCCATCCGACAGAAAGACACCTTCCTAATCTCCCCTCCCTCTACCCCTCCTGTTCGTTCTGCTATCACAAGAAAGGTCTACTGACAATCACACATGCTCTGCAGAGAAACACACAGGGAGAGAGAAACATACATTAGTAGACGTGGCTATTTTACAAGCACAGACCAGGTAAAGCACCTCCTTGGCCCAATTCCAATCCAGTCCCTACACACTCCCACTCAGAGATAGAGTGTAACACCATGTGGAGTCACACTTCCAGCTGTGGAGGGTCTCTTCATTAAGGGGGAGGGTATAAATACAACAGTAAGCTTTGGGATGCCCTCACCTTTCTCCAGAAACAGGAAATCGATTGTTACCCAAAATAATGTGTGATTAAATCAATATTTATCTAAAAGATAATCATATAGACAGCATTAACAGAGGTGTAGGTCTGTGGGCAATGACATGGCCCTCAACACATTCATGTCATAGTTAGCTTGTGAGAGGAAAATTATGAGTTGAGTAAAAAAAAAAAAATTCACTCCCATGCTTCTTTGGCCACATTTTGTTTTTACTGAACATGTTTTTGTTTGTTGAAAAAATAAGGTTATAATTAGATTTAGACATCAGTTTAATTTTCAAATATCAAGTCAAACAAATAAACACCCCATTTTTTTGTGATACACATCGCCATGTTCATTCCAAAATACAGTGTAACATCTAATTTTGTCATGTGTGCATGAAAATAGTCTATAAAATGTCTGTTTGAGGTCATTTATGGCTTGTCCTTTGGAAATAAAAACACGGAACTCACATTAGTAGATATATGGCATTTCATCCATCCCAGACTCAAAGCAGTGCTGCACTTGTCTAGGAGTGTGGTTAGTAAGTTTGCATCGATGCAGACTGGATGTTGGGGGGCTTTGTAGCCCACTCCCACTTAAAGGTGTAATGTGTAAGATCGTTCTACTTGCTCCACCTCCATAGGGGGCAGCATTTCACCTCGTGGCCCCTGTCCAGTTAATCATGTTGTTGTTTGTGAAGTTAATAGAAGTATTCAGTAATTCAAAATATTGTGTTAAATGTCACACTTATTTGTTGTTTGTCACATGTAGTAGACCCTTTGTGCCAGCAGGTAATACCGGCCCTTTTCGCCAGCTACCACCACAAGTATATTTCAGACCCAGGGGAAACACTGGACAGTCAAAATACAGAATGACTGGACTGTGGTGCCTCTGCTTTGTTGTTGTCTTGCAGGTCAGTACTTCGTGGTGGAGGATGACATTCGGGAGTTCACTCAGATGAAGGTGGACAAACGGTTTCAGGGGATCCTGAACATGCTGCGACACTGTCATCGTCTGAAGGAGCTACGGGGGGGAGGCCTCACCCGCTATGTGTTGTTATGAACGAACAAGAGTCAGTCAGATTGATTAGGCTCTCGTCAGGGGTTTGTTTGTTGCCTAGTTGATTCTTGTCATGGTGGTGTTTTATGTCTGCTCTGTCAGACCGTCAGATTAGTTCTGTTATATATATTATTATAACACAGTGACAGTGTGACATTGTAGAACTTCTGTTTGTGCCACAGTTACTGTTTATTTTTATGATGATGAAATAAAAAAACAGCTTTAACATGGCTATTATCATTATTTATGTGTGTTTGCTGCAGGAGTTTTACTTCTCATCACTTCAGTCAACAGAAAACATCAAGTCCTCAGAGGTGCTGAGATTCTCATACAGCTGTTACACTTATCAGTCGTCTTGGTTCATGAAGTTAGTTTAGATCAGTCTGATTTATTTTATCAGACAGTCAGATTGTTATTGTTGTATTTAGGTTTTCCTGTATGTGTTAATAGTGTTCATCTCATTTAACAGGACACACCTGAACCACCACTGGTGCAGCCTGAGGTTTTAGATAATTAGTTAAACTAGAAAATTCCTGAAGAAATTTTGAATGTGCCTGTTGCTTGGTGCGTATCCATCACACGTTTCAATCTCTACAGAGGACGTTACTTTGAGTTTCATTCATGTTGTAAAGATTTATCCTAACTCTGACCTTAGTCACTACAGGTATCCTTCTCAAGCCTTTTGAAGCTGTCACAACTGGCCAAAATAACCTCACACTGATGGTTTCAAACCCACATTTGTCCCCACAACCATAGCAAGACATGTATACACATATGTACATGCCCTTTATAGAAGTTGATCTGCAATAAAGCTATACCACTATGTCACATATAGACGATAGCTTCTAAGATCGAACATTTATGACCTACCTTACCTCTTACCTTTTTGAGACTTATTTTGAAGGTTTATTCAAAACATGGAGATGGTGTTTGTGTTTCTGGGTTAGGGTTAGGGTCTATATATGTGTGTGTTGAGACTTACTTTTTTGATATTCACCTTCAAAATAAGATGGTATTTGTGTGTGTCTGTCAATGCGTGTGTGTATTGTGTGTGGCAGTAGAGCTGTCTAGCATAGAGCCTCCAAAAAGCTTGTGTTACCAGGTTGAGACACTTATACAGTTAATATCCATATGTTGGTGATGGGGTTATGCAAATACAGTGTTGATTTACCTTAGAGTTGCTCTCATACGTGAGTTTAAAGGCTAAGAGTTAATCACTCTAATTAGCCAAACAGAGTCAGCTTTCCCCATTTCTGCCCAGTAAGTGTCAGTAGCACCTGCTGAGACACTGGATGCTATAGCGACTGTGGCCACCAGGGGGCACACACAATCCCCTCTGTCTCTCTAGGTAGACAACAGCTTTTAAGATGAAATGTGTTTGACAATTGGATCACACAAGGAAAACTAAGTCCTATTGAAAAGATAACCTCACCACAGCTGCCCAAAGACTTCATGGAAACTCCCCTCAATCTGTTGAGGGCAAGAGCTTCAGAGCTAAGTTTAACTTGGCTATGGGAGCTTTGGACAGCCCTCTCTGCACTTTGGGGGGATTTCCTCAAAAACCGTGAAAGATATCAGAATGAGACCAAAACTAGGTGATACAGGACAAAAAGCATCTCTACATTTTTGATATAAAAATAGTCAATGAAGGTTGGAAACTGGGATTTAAAAAGGGTTTTTCTGACTTTTTTTGAGGAAAATTTTCAGGGATGGCAGTTAGAGTGCTCAGTTAGCTCCAGTTAGCGAGTGGAGCTGTGCCTAGAGCAGACATTGCTGAAGATGTAATAAACATCACAATCCTCTACACTGAAGTTACAACACCACACAGTGAGCGTGAGACAGGGAGAGAGAAGCTAGTGCTTACTGCTAAGCTAAAGTAACTAGCAGATCTGAGCAGCATGTGAATTGCTGCTGAGTTAGTGAAAGTTGCTAAAAGGAGCAGAGAGCTCTGAGTGCTGGAGCAGAACTAGTGTAAATTTAAATGTAGAGCAGGTAGTTAGACACTGTGATGAGGAAAACTGTCACAATCCGCCCCTGCTCCTACCTGAGCTCCCTGGTGTTTTTCCACTCACCCCGTCTCCGCCTCCGTCTCACTCTCCACTCTGTCACACCTCCTCATCTGCCTCAAACTATATCCAGTTGTGTGCTGCATTTGGGTCCATAATATACCCATTTCAAAAACAGCAACATTAACTGTGTTTAGACGGAGCATCTCTACCAGTAACAGAAACTGACTGGAGATGGGACACCACACTGACTCAGCATGTCAACACATGAACAGCTTCACTAGTATTAGTGACAAGACATCAGTAGAAGTAAATCACTGTGTAAAAATGTTCTCAGATAAAAGAACGAAGTAAGTCAGTCAAAATGTCTCTGAATAATCATGTTACTGTGTTACATTTGAAAATGGGGAGGGAGGGGTAAAACATGTTATAGGGTGATAATAATAATATATGATAAAACTATAAAATTAAAGAACATCTTTATGTTACCAGATATATCAGTTCCCAGGTGAGAACAGCAACAAAATCAACCAATTAATTGTAGTTAGGCACTTTGGAGCCTGAGCATACACCTGATAATTACTAATATACTCAGTTGACAGTTGTTGATTCAATTGATCACTGTGGAGGATGTAGTGTATATTACATTATACAGAGATGTAATCCAGATTCTGTTATTTAGCCTACCATCAGTGATAAAAATGGGGTGGTGATGGTGGTGGTTGTGTGTGTGTGTCGCACATGCACATGCACATACAAGCACACACACTTACACAGTGTTGATTTGCCTCATACATGCTCTCATACTTGAGATTAAAGGGGTAAGAGTTAATAAGTCCAATTAGCCAATAAGAATCAGCTTTGTCCATTTGTCCAGTATGAACTGTAATCTCTCTCTATGAGCACTAATTTGTAAACAGCTTTCTGCCTGTTTGTGTGTCTGTGTCTGTGTGGCTGTGTTTGTAAACATCACAGAAATCAAAGAGTGCCCTAACGAGCCATGTCGAACATCTGTGTCTAGCTGGAAGTCCTGACACAGAGCTGAGTGAGATTTTGGCTCGCCAAGCATCTCAAACAACTGCTATTTTTGAAAAGAACTTTAACTCCTATCAGAACCATGAGTGGAGCTAGTTACGCCCCAAAAATTTAAATACGGAAGTTAAATAAGATGAATAAGTATGCACAATAACAATATATGCCTTCAATACTATTGCATTGCAGGCACATAAGTATGCAGGGTAATAAGAAGTACATCTCCCTCTGAGCAGGTGAGTGAGCAGAGACACCTGTGACAACTGAAGCAGCTCCAAGTTTCAGAGTTTAATAACTAATATGTGTTGGTGAACCAAAAGAAAGGCGACCTGTGTGAGGATCTAAGTTAAAAAAAGCTTATCATGAATCCAGACATGGCTCTTCCTGAAATGGACAATGCACAGATTTGAACTCAGTGACCACAGAAGAAGAAGTGGCTACAGCAGAGAGGCTATTATCCTTACTTCTGTAATGTAATCAATAAGTTTATCTAGCTGTTCATTAAAGAACTTTTAAATCACCTGAATTCAATCTGATGATAGAAAGAGTCCCCAGGTCAGATCGGAAGAAACCAACAAACCCAATGGACCCTGGAGATCAACTGTTGTGAAACTGCAAAATGAAAGAAAGTGAAAAATAAAAGATTCCAGTCACTCTATCTATTTATGTTTTTAAAAACAAGGCATTTTAAAATATGTACATGGGTTTAAAAGGTCTACAGGAAACATGTACTTTAAAACAGAAAAACAGGAAGTGTGTGTGGACATGAACATAACTTCACTCTGTTAATTGTCTGAACAGGCTCATTAAAGGCAGCAAACATCAAAGAGAAGATGTTGTCTTCCCGTGAGAAGCACATTGAACATGAAACATTGGCAGAACTATTAAATTCTCAGGTTTTCTATTCATCCTGTCACTCATCCAGCAGCGGAGTGATAATCACAAGGAGGAACCACTTCCCTTTTGAAGTAGAGAATACATAAAGGAAAATATGTTTTGGTGGTGGAGAAGATAGATTTTTATTGCTTAAGCACAATTTTGAAAACAGCTCATTTCTTCAAGACACTAAACCCAATTCACAATACCTCATATATTCTGCAAAATGAAGCATTGCATTCAAAACTGCATAAACTCTTATCAAAATCTAACTTTTGCACCAATGGCAATCACTTCATTCATATTAGCACATTCTTGTTCAACCAACTACACACTGTTGTGCTCAATCCAAAACACTTTAATCTTTGGCCGTCTTGTCATCATAGCTCTCAATTAAGAGAATTCTGCTGAGAGAAATTGTTCAAGTCCTGCTTCCGTTGTGTTGCAGTGCTTACATCCTGATTGATGAGTCAACAATTAAGCAGTTAGGTGTTTGGCAGGTGGTATGTGTATTGGCCAAATGGTCCCTGGGTGTGGCATTTTGAACACTGGTGTTTTGAAATGGCAAATAAATGACTTTAAGTTAGATTTCTGTGTTTTACATAGAGAACTGCGTGCAGTGTATGCCAAAAATGTCATGTTGAATTGCAATTTAGGTGCAAAGCGAGTTTTGGAGACATGAGCTGAGGTTTTGCACTATAAGTTTCAATAATTTTGCTTTATGTCTCATTTTAGTGTGTTAGCAACTGAAAAAAACTGTTAATATATTTAATCCCCCTGAGGAAGGCCCGAGTACAACTGAGAAAATAATTGATTTAATTACTGTCCAAAGTGAAGGGATAATGGTATCAAGATGAGACTTTAATTTACTGATTAATGAAAAAACTGATTCACAATGTAAAATAAAACATAACCCAAAGGAGGATCTTTGTAATTAAACTATTTATTCATAAAAGACATTGAAGAAGTATGTAAAAGTGATTACTCATTATACTATATATTATATATGATGAAGCCGCTTGGATAAGAGGCGAAACGTCTTCCACAGACAAATACAAGTCCAGTTGCCTTCGATTTAATTTGAGAGAGAGATAACTATGACCTGGACGAATGAGAACATTCACAGACTCATACTATTCCTCTGTTACAAGAAACTACTCAAGACATATTATTTCTTTATGTTTTCTAAAGACCTATACACAGTTAAAAGCATCAGCACCCTTACAAATGAATTGTAGCAGTAAAGACATTTTACTTCTTGCTGAGAATACAGACACAACCCTCTGGTTATATAGAGACTGAATCACTCGCAGTCATGGCCCTGGAGTCCTATTGCTCCTCCTGAATCTGAGGTTTGATGATCGATCTGAGCGTCCTTTCTAGCACCCTGGTATAAGTTTTCCCCAGCAGGCTGAGCAGTGTAATACTCCAAAGCACACCTTCTGGTCCCCCTTTTTTAAAAATGGGAACCACCATCTTGGCCTTCCAGTCCACAAGCACCATCCCCAACCTCCATGAGACACTGAGGAGGTGCATCAGTTGTCCTCCCCTGCTGAAAACAACCTACTTTCCTATGAGGTCCTAGTGTATGCTGGCTGAGGCTGTCTACTGCCAGAGGCCCAAACTGGAATGGGACATAGTCTGGTGCAAAATTATTTTCTTGTGTGTTACATTCAATATTGGAGTTCCCATACAGTTATTTTCCTTTGTTTGTTTGGTCAATCTAATCTGCACTGTAAATACACTGCACAAATCCACTACTGTAAAAAAAAAAAAAAAAAAAAAAAGCATGCTGGATGCAGCTGCAGTACCTCTGCTTTGCTCTGTTGTGATTCAGCTCTCTTTTTTTCTGATGCTGAGCATGATTTCTTGTCAGGAGCAGGTGGTGGTGTTTGTGTTTGTCTCTTGACAAGAGCTTCAGCTATTGTTGTGTTTATAATACAACAAGTTATAATATGTCCTCTGAGCAGCTACATCTTCAGGACAGACTGGAGGCTGCATTGAGTCGCTAGCAGAAAGTGAGACATACTGGAGCTAGCTGTTTAGCATGTTAACATCAGTAGAGGAAAAGACGAAATAGAGACTAGAGTTGACATTGGTATTTGTTTCCACCTCTAGAGACAAAAGTAAAGGAATGAAGTTTGAAGGTTGAACGCCACAACGTTCATCTAGACTGATACGTAAACAGCTACTAATGCTAACCTTGGTCAGATGGGGGTGGACTGCGAAATCCTTACAGAATTTAGTGGTTGAGCCAAGGGGTTTCCCCCCAGTTCTCAGTTATTTCTGTAATACAGTGGCGGGCCGTGCATTTCACACCTAGGCCTTCACTGATGTCCTACTTAGTCCGACTTCAATAAATACCTCTCATAATACCATCATTTATGACACCACGACTGGAGAAATAGTATACAGAAACACACTTACGCACTACTGGGCATTGCATCACCTCAATTGTGTACAAAACGGGCTATTTTCCGGCGCATTTAAAAATTAATAAACCCGCATTAGCAATTAAAACATATCTACGTGGTACTGTCAAAACTTAAAAATAAAAAGGTATTTAAAATTATCTGTCCAAAAAGTTTTAAGTCCACAAAGAATAGGCAAGCTTTAACAAGATAGTACACTAAATTGCAAAATCGCAGTTTAATATTCTGTTTTTCTTCACCATTTCATTGTGCAGCTGTTTCCCTGCGCACCTGTTCGTTGAACTGTGTATCCACACGGGTGTCCCCAAATGTTTTTAAAAGCACCGTAGCTTGCAAGTGTCCAGTCGTGCTTTGGTGTCTCGTTGCTGCCTTGGTTAAACAATTTAAGTTCGCAAATTCAGTGTAGCTCCACACACCAACTCGATCCTTTGCAAACAAAAGGCATTCCCAGCAGAACAGTTTGCAGCGCAATCGGAAGCCGTAAACCAGGGGTACCGCTCGTAGTTGCTTGCTTGGAAGTGGCGGACAAACCCTTTCCCCGCCTGGGACAGGTTAGCTAGCTCGGGGGTCGGCCGACCTTGTCTCACGAGATTTAGCTTCTCTTAAAAGGTCCGTCTTGAAAATGGCCTTGCAAGTATATCTGCAACCAAATCGACTTTTTGCCCTCCGTCGGCCATTGTGGGTTAAAAAAGTAAGTAGATATATTAGATTTCTCTGCTAACGGTCCCTGGGTGTGGCTCTGATGCGACTCGGTTGATCTGCATAGTCTTGGCGGCTCTCACAAGTGAGTATCCAATCACAGGACGCGTACATGTCACGTTCAACGTGAGGCCAGCTAGAAGGCCTTACTGTCAACAACTCGTGATCTGATTGGCTATCGCAACTATCTATCAACTCTATGTGCCCGTTCACTTACAGTGCACAGACGCCCACATTGTTGTTTCTGAAGGCCTCGGCAGATTTCATACAGCGTGGCAACACAAGCTAGCTGAATTCTGATTGGATAAAAACTCTAACCTAAAAACAACAACACTGGAAGGAGCATAATATGACATGAAGAGAATATGAAGAATACTTTTATATATTTAGGGAAGGTAAGTTAAAAATTGAATTAACTTTTATTATAATTATGATGATGATGATTTCTGATTATGTTAGGCCAGCAGAGAAGGCCTTGCTGGCCCTGACGGCCCACCACTGCTGTAATACTTCCTCAAGGAGAACTCTAACAATCATCATAATCTGATCATCCTACCACTTTGACTGGCTCCTGTCAACACACAGGAAGAATGGTTCTACCCAGAGCTGCTGTCATATTTTACTGCTACTGACCCAATCTGGAAGCTCTCCCTCTTCCAAGACCCCACCAAAGCTAAATCTCTTTCATGTGTGGGGCAGCCAGTGGGTCACTCACAAGACTCCCTGATGGATGAGGTCATTAGCTTTTTCCAAGTTCAAAAACCATATATTTATATTGGATGGCCAGCTCTCATGACCCCTGCAGCATCTTTGTAAGAGTAAAGATCTGGTCTCTGTTCCAAAAACAGCACAGTCTTAATAATGCTGCTCCTGATTCTGTGCTTCCTATATTTACTGGTCTCTGGCATGAGCTTTCCTGTGGAGGCTGAACAGTGATAACCCGATAACTGAAGCACAGCTTAATGGTTTTTTTTAAAGCAGGAGCCCCCACCCCATCTGCCAACCCACATCCACTGTCACTGACATGCATGTGGACACTGAGTGTGCCTTTTGTAAGCCAACAAAAAGATAATGTGTGCAATGTATAAAGGTTATGGGTCACCCCCAAAACGAAAAACCAATCAAAAATGTCTGTTTTTGTTTTTTTGCATTTGCTAAGCCAAAAACTAAATCACGTGGTCTATTAATTTTTTGTTCCCAAACAAAAAGCGGTAAAACCAAATTAAGAAAAAGGTCCAATTTTGTTTGTTGCTACTACATTTTTTCATTTCTTACTTGGCACTGACAGAAGCTGGGTGGAAAGACAGGAAAAGGAACTGAAGCATAAAAAATTCTAAATAAAAGCCAAGAGGACATAAAGGTGTAACATTAACCAAGAACGAGGTCTATACCACGGTAATGCTAGAGGATAACTAATAGATGAATAGCCTGGATTATGCTTTTGATTAATGCAAAATATGTGCTGTGAGATAAACAGAAAAATGGAAAATGTGGAAAATACAAGTTTTCTATAATATTATGATAGACTTCTGTTGTAACTTCACCAAAGGGCCTTTTTCTTAAACCTAACAAGGCACCTCAGTAGTAAAAGGATAGAGAGTCCCTCACCAGGTTTTAAATGTAAGTACATAACAATGAGAGAAACAATAAGTTAGGCTGCATTTAAAATGTTAAATATAATTAATGAATATATTACTCTGAGAAATAAAAGTATACAACGCAGCACATTGGTCTTCGAAAAGTGTTTTATTTTGTCACACAACATTGATTGTGCCATTGAAAGAGTAGCAGACAGTTGGAGTTCTGCACAGTCCATTAATCCAAACCATGCTCAAACACAGTGATTAGCTACTTGTTCTAGCTGTGCTACTCCTTGACATAAACAAAATCTCTTCATTATTGCTCCATATCCACAACTATCACTTGGTCAGTCTTTTTCCAAATTTCTCTACATATCAGACCTGAGATGTAGTGGATTAGCATTTCACAATGTAGTTACAATTGGAATATAAATAAATACAAAAGAGAAGGAAATTACAGTTACAACAACAATTACAACCTTCCACTCCAATTTTAATTTGACAGTAACTACCTCAAACAGATTCATTCATTTTTATTTTTAAATTTTTCAGTACAGTTTTCTACTGTTCTACTGTTTAATATGGCACATATAGACAATAACAGGAAACATATACAAAAGTATAATTTTAATTATTTTTTAAATTTTAATTTCTTTGCTCTCCTCCAACTACTGCTGCTTGAGAAAAGCCTCTACAGAAGGACCAGCACAGGCATCTGTGAGTCTACTAGAGCCAGCATCACCAGCTGAATCCTGAATCAAGTTCAGAGGAGACACCTGGCTGTGGTATTGTGGCGGCAGCCTGAAGGGGGCAGCCTCCCAACCACAAACCTTCAGGCTATTGGTGTTGATAGTGCATTGGTGTTGAGAGGACAGCTCACTAATCACTACTGCAGTCCCCCTGGTTCCATCTGTTCTGTTCTGGTTCCCTCCATCAGAGGGGCTGTGGGTCGTCCTGGCCACTGGACTGGGCTTGAGTGAAGTAGACTGTGACTGTGGTTTAATTTGTTTTTGGAGATTGCACCATAGGAGTCTGAGGCCACAGACTGAGTGACAGGCTGTAATAAGTAATATTTTGCTATACTTTACCTTCTGACAGATGTCATGCCACTTCTGATGCCTTGGGGCCGGTCTGTTGTCTCCTCTAGAAGGCCAAACCCAAGAGCTGGGAAGCTCAGCTGCACCATCCGCTCTGTATCCCTCAATTCGTTTTTTTGGTATCAAACAAAATAATGATAAAAGCAGTCGTCAAAAACAGACCATACCCCCGCTTTTGATTGGTTTTTAATTTTTTGATTCTGACACCAAAAATGTTTTTTCTGTTTTGGTTTTGAAACAAAGAACAGATTTACGTTTTTTCATTTTCAAATTACAAATGAATTACGGATTATCCCCGGACCCATGATTTTATGATTCTTTGTGGAGTGATGCTGCATTAAAAAAGATAACACTTGCCAGGCTACATTGCTTGTAACAACATATGATAATCCCACTTATAACCTGAGACTAACAAACAAGTCAGTGCATGGTTACTGTCTGGAAAACAAGATAAGCACTGATGTAACCTGTCTGTTACCAAGATATAGGTGATGCTATTCCCAAAACCTCTATTAAACCTCTATTCCATTAGATAGCTACACTCCTTTCCCTGTATATTAATATGTCTACTTTATATAGATCACCTCTATAGTTATTGTGACTTCTTGTTACAACTCCAACAAAGCACCAGGCCTCCGAATGCAAAACATCAATAAACATTGTTTACTAGACCAATGTACAGTATACTACCAGGTCTGTCATTGTTATAGTATAGCTGTAAGTGTTTAGCTCAGTCTCATCTCATCTATCTAAATATCTATTGTACCTGCTCTTTCATACACACTGAACTTACATCCAGAACAGGACTTTAAGAGGTCATGTCTCTCCGAAAGTTGTCTTAAAGAAGATTCTACATTCGGTCATTACCACGAGTTGTTTAAGTAAGTGGTGTGTTCAAGTGTTCCTGTGTCACTCTGCTTTAAGATGTAACTTTCCTCTTTGACCACCAGAGGTCACCCTTTCCTCTATAACCAAAGAATCTTTACATTTTTATTGAACATAGGTGTCACATATAACAGAGAAACATTAATACAGACAAACAAACATACACAAATATAGCAGTCATTAATACATACAAAACAATAATAGAGCAGGGGGAGTGATAAAGCGCAATAAAAATATAAACAAAGACCACAAATCCACAGTTTTTGCAGCTTTCTTACTTTTGAAGTTGAAAATAGTTTTAATGTACTGTTTGGACACATTTTCAAAAACTATAAACAAAGTTTTAGAATGGCTAAATTTTGAATTATGGATATTAATTTTTGCTAAAATAATCACCATATTGAGAGTATGAAATTCTTTAGGTTGGGCCACATTCACCAATATCTTCTTAAGTATTTTCTTAAATTCTTTCTTAAGTTGTTCTTAAGAAAGTTCTTAAGAAAACTCTACATCAGATTCATGAATGTGTTCTTAAACCGCAGAATTGTGCACACCTGTGTTCTTACATTGATGAATGCCAATCTCCTCGTATATTGAAAGCATGTGCCAGTCGGTCCAAATTAGCATAGGCAACGCCCAAAAGTGCCCTTAAAAGAGCATGAGACTGAAGGGTCGTGTGCAAACACAGACAGAAGTCACAAAGAGATACCTTAAGGGAAAGTTGAGAAAATGCCAAAACCAAAATCTAAAGACGGAGAACTAGAATCAAAACGCAAAAGGAACTTTAAAAGTTCTGAAGTGGAGGTACTGCTGCATGAAGTGAGCTGCAAACGAGCAGTTAAGTGTTAATGTAGCGTTCATTCACTTTAAAAGACCATAATGCTTTGTAATGCTTTCAAAAATATTATTGTAATTTAAATAATATAATATTATATAATTGTAAAACAGAAGAAAACGCAGTAATTTTGCTCAAACATCAGCACTCAAATGTGTGTAAGAGTACTCTTGAGTGTGTGCGTAGATTCTGTTCTTAAGAATAAATCTCAAATTACAAAAAACATTGGTGAAAGTCACAATTTTAGTAAAAAGTGCGTAAGTGGGTTTTAAGAAGAAATTTCTTAAATCACGAAACTCAGACCAAAATCCCGGTACCACTCAAGAAATTAAAAGAAGATGCAGAGATGTCTAATGCTACCATACTTGCTGCCGTGAACAACCTCTCGACTATAATGATTGAGAACAATGAGCAAATGAAAAAAAAACACTATCATGATTACAGAAGCAGCCAAAATCGTGGAGTTCAACGCCAAAGAAATAAAATACTGTAAGTCCAAAACACTTTTTTGGAACACAAAGTCACTAAGATCAGGACAGATAATGCTAAACTGAAAGAGAGAGTTCTGGAACTTGAGCGTTACAAGCGCCACTGGATATAAACTGCGTGGACTTAAGGAGCAGGAAAATGAGAACACGAGAGAGAAGCTTTTGCAGATCCTGGTCAAGATTGCCCCACAATGGTCCAACAAGATCAACAGCATTGTTGACTCAGTGCATCAGCTGGCCAACAAGGAAGAAAAGGTTCTTGTTCAGTGTATTCAGATGATGAGTAAGATCAACTAAAAATGCCAGGTCTGCCAGCCACTCAGGTCATGAAGAGGTTGGCCCTTCTCTTTCAAAAACTGGTCGATTTCTGACCTCAGCGAATAAAACCGCTGCAGCACAGAGCCGTGGCTGAGCCAGCGGACATCAGAGTGGTAGAGTACATCCCCGTATTCAGCATCCACATCAGATAGGAAAGCTTGAAATTCTCTGTGGTACAGTCCTCTAGCTCGAATTATGTTGACAGTTTTTACAACATCGCCCAGCTGGACAGTCTTGGCACACAGTGCTTCTTGATGGATTATACAGTGCATCCTAACAGCCTCACCTCCGCTCTCTTTTACCTTGGCACACACCATCAATGCCATTCCTTTGCGCTCGCCCGTCATGGCCGGAGCTCCATCCGTTGTTCCTCCACAGAGCTTGTCCCATTTAAGCCCCATCTTTTCAACTGCTTCTGACACAGCTTCAAAAATATCTCTACCCATCGTTGTGCCTTTTAGGCTCATCATATCAAGCAGCTCATCTGTACAGCAAAAATTATCATCTAGTCCCCGCAAAAAAATTAACAGCTGCGCAGTGTCTGTGGCATCTGTGCTCTCATCGCATGCTATCGAGTAAAAATCAAAAGCAAAAACTTTGTCTCTCAGCTGAAGTTTCAAGTTAGCTGACAAGTCTTCGATTCTCCGCACCACTGTATTTCTGGATAAGCTCACATTGTTGAAATCCTGCACTTTTTCCGGGCACATTATTTCTGTGACTTTGATGAGGCACTGCTTTATGAAATCACCGTCTGAGAACGGTTTGCCGAGCTGGGCAATAAGTTTAGCGACTTCATAGCTTGCTGTTGTGGCGTTTTCCTGTATTTTGTTAGCACGAAAAAAAAACTGTTGTTGAGCTTGCAGGCTAGCTGCCATTTGCTTGACTTCCTGTGTTCATTCAGCACCGGTGTACAATGTGTAGCTCTGATGTTTGGTCTCATAGTGCCGATGGACATTATACTCTTTCATCACAGCAACATCTTCATTGCAAATCAAACAGACACACTTTCCGTTGATTTCTTTGAAGAAATATTCATTTTCCCACCGTGTTTGAAATCTTCTACACTCACTTGCTATTTTGCGTTTCTTCGGTGCCGCCATTTCTGGTGACTCGCGGTAAAAGTTTTTCTTTGCTTAATTTTGTTTAGTGGAGAAGCACCGTTTCCATGGCTGGCTCCATCTAGTGTTGAAACTGAGAAGTGCAACAGAGTTGAGCTCAAGCTTCTTGTGCGAGCCATATTCAATTATATTTTCAGAATTTGCTGCGGGCCAATAAAAACTGGACCGCGGGCCAACTGCCGACCGCGGGCCAACTGCAGACCTGGTATTTTTAGTTGATCTTACTCATCATCTGAGTACACTGAACAAGAACCTACAAGGCAAAGAACAGCTGGTGCCACACATGAAAGCCTTCTGTGTAAAGCTCCGCCTGTTTGAGACACAACTATGAAGCTTTAATGCTGCACACTTCCCTGCGCTGTCTGAAATCAAGTCTGCTTTTCCAAAGGCCAACCTTTCTGCTAAAAAGGAGAAATGTGTGTCTGTGATTGCATCTCTCATGACAGAATTCAAACAGCGTTTCCAAGATTTTTCTGTCATTGAAAAACAAATCAAGCTGTTCTCGACCCCCTTCCTGGTGGATGCAGAAGAAGTGGAAGAGAGTCTGCAGTTAGAACTGATTGAAATGCAATGTGATGATTCTCTGAAGAGTCAACATCAGCTTCCCTCCCTCCCTGACTTCTATCAGAGTTTGGATAATGCCAAGTTTCCTCTGATGAGACGTAGTTTGGACACCCCTGCTCTATACTTAAGTATTGTATAGTACACAATAACACCACACAGCAAGCGAGAGAGAAAGAGAGAGGCGGGTGCTAACTGCTAAGCTAAAGTAACTAGCAGATCTGAACAGCATGTAAACAACTGCTGAGTTAGTAAAAGGAGCAGAGAGATCTGACTGCTGGAGCAGAACTAGTGTAAGTTTAAATGTACAGCAGGTACTTAGACACTGTGATGAAGAAAACAGCTACATTAACTGTGTTCAGGCAAAGCAGCAATAAACTGTACCAGTAACAGAAACTGACTGGAGACACCACACTACCACTAGAATAAAGTAGACTACACCACTATACACAACAACATGCACATACAAGCACACACATACATAGTGCTGATTTGCCTCATACATGCTCTCATACTTGAGAGTAAAAGGGGTAAGAGTTAATGAGTTCAATTAGCCAATAAGAATCAACTTTGTCCATTTCTGCCTGGGTACTGCATTAGTAGCACTTGTTGAGACCTGAGACCTACTGTTTGCTGGGGGGGGGGTGGGGGCAAATCCACAGTATACCCACTAGAATAAAGTAGACTACACCACTGTACCCAACCACATGCACATACAAGCACGCACACATACACGGTGCTGATTTGCCTTATACATGCTATCATACTTGAGAGTAAAAGGGGTAACAGTTATGAGTCCAATTAGCCAATAAGAATCAGCTTTGTCCATTTCTGCCCGGATACTGCATTAGTAGCACTTGCTGAGACCTCAGACCTCACTTCACTTCAAAGTGTTTAAGACAAAGGTTCAATTTTGATAATAATAGTTGTACTTTCTGTGGGGAAGAAATAGAAACTACAGATTGTATATTTTTCTTCTGTCTTTATATTCTGGTCTGATGTGACTGGCTAAATCCAAAAATTCCCTCCCTTTCAAATTGTATCAGAAATGATATTACATTGGGAACCATTATAGAGGATAAGAAAGCTGAATATTTATTTAAAAAATTATTCATTTCAAAATATTCTTTATCCATAATTGTAGATGTATTAAGACACAACCCTTATTAATGTTTTTTTATGAAAGAACTAGCTCTATACTGCAAATCACTAAATTGTATGGAAAAAAGCAGCAAAAAAACAACTAAATATAATTGATTCCTTTTAGATATTACCCCTTAGATATGCTATTTATTTTGTTTAGTTTTGTTATAGGTTTTTTTTTCTTCCTTATTCTGCGCTCCGTTTTCTTAAGAACGTTACACTGATGTTAAACTTGCCATATTGTTGTACACTTTCTACTTAAATAAAAAAAAAATGCGATGCTGTGACCACAGAAAGGTATTGGTATGGCAACTACAGACGGTACTTTTCTGTGATGATGAAACTACATGAAACACTGCTCTGATTACGTGAGGTGCCTTTGCTGTGAGACTGTGGCTATGAGAGGTGTTTTTAATGTGACGCTGTATTCCTGCTCTTGCACTGATGGAATGGAAGATTTTTTAACCTATGGTGCTTTAACTTCAATAAAAGTTGTTTTTTTCTTTAAATGGCCCCTGAAACATGTGATCGGCCACTAATCAGAGTCACAGAAAACTGACTCCCAGTCAGTTTAACAGAATAATACCGGAAGTAGGCTGAAGTTATTTCACCTTCAAAATGAAGCCGTAAACCCGTGACAAAGTGAAGCACTGTGGCTTCCTCAGTACTGTCATTTAATGTTCTTTAATGGACGCGAATTTAACGTGTTTTACTGTGGTCTTTGTCAGTATGCCAACTAGTCTGCCACCAAGCAGACCTTAGTTTTGGAAATTATCAACGGAAATGAGCAGCTTCACTGTTGTTGAGCTTGACGTCGCGGGCTGAATCTCAGCATGGACCCAGTATCCTCCCCACCGACGTCCGACTGCTAAACGGATCGTACTTTAGACAAATGGGACCCTGGTTCATCGTCGTGTAGCTGTGAGAACGGGTGAGATGCCGAAAGATTCCCTGGTAAGATCTCCATTGTAAAAGAGAAGAGGAGTGATAGAGCTGACTTGTAACAAGGTAAGAAGACGATCCTGGCGCAGAGCTGGGGCAAACTCTTACTGATGGTAACTGTGTTACACAAGTACAGACTCGCAGCTCGTCTTTACTTACTGCTATTTTGTGGTTTGTGCCACTTCGTGCAGCTGCGTGTTGCAACGCTGCAACTTCAGACAGTCCAGTTCAGAGGAAGCTATTTTTACTGTTGTGTAAGGTCGATGCTACACATGATGAGTCCTGGAGAGTTCTGGCTCTGTTTCAGGGTTCTGTCTCTGTCTGCTCTAGAAAGTACACAGGAAGTTAGTGTGTGTCTGTAGTTGTTCAGCTATGATTTTAGTGACATCAGCTAACAAACATGGCTGTGTACCGCCCCGTGGTGTCACTGTCACGGGTTTGATATGTGCGAGGTGTTTGTTATTTTGTCCACCTCAATTATAGTAGTCAGGGCAGACTCACGTTGAAACAGCAGCATGGAGAACATCCTCTAAACAGGTTCAACACAACCTGAACAGCTTAATGTTCATGACAACACACTGAGTTCGTCTGAGCTGGGTAAAGTCTACACTGACTGTACGTGCTGCTGTCTCATACTTCACAGTGTGACATGAATTGATGGTAGCTCAACTGCAGCAGAATGTACTGTGGCAAGAAAAAGTAAGTGAACCCTTTAGTATCACCTGCATGTATAAATGAACCTGAAGCATTCACAGTGTAGCTGGAAACAGTTTGTAAAACCTCAGCAACAGATTTGATACCAAACCTTTAATGGTAATGTCAAATTCAATACCATGACAAAAAGTGGAAAATAACAGTACCATGAATATGTTGACGACATTTTCTTAATTTAAAGTTATAGTTACCCTAAACAACAGATCTGATGGCTGTCTTTATGTCTCATACTGGCCTGTGGACATCTGTAACTTTTGGCATGGACTGGGTACAAACATATTGTTTCTCATGACCTTCCTACCTAAGGCTAGGGCTGGGCAATAAAACAATAGCATTAATTATCGCAAAATTATTTTCTGCAATAGAAACATTAAGAATGTTCAATTTTAATCATGCACATTTTATCATATTTTGAATGTTTGTACCTCAGAGTTTTTAAATGTTTGGCAAGTGTTTGTCATGTTCTTACTAAATAGAACAGTTTAAAACCACAATTGACTTTCTTCAGCTTTCACTCAGGAGCAAAAACCAACCTTTAAACTTGAAAGAAATAACGATGTGGCATTTATCGAGAATATCAATATCGACTGATATGGACATTTTTATTGTGATAACAGTTTTGGCCATATCACCCAGCCCTACCTAAGGTTAATGATACCAACTGGAGTCAGAAGTTATCAGAGCTGGAGTCAGTTGGTGAAACCAGATTGAAAGTGTGGGTTAGAGACACTGACTTATAAACAACACTCAGACATTTAGAGAAACATCAGCTGATGTGAACCAGGCCTCACAACAAAGAGACTGAGGATGAAGAGTTGATGAAGCTGAAAGGGTCACAGAGTTAAGATCTTCATCAGTCCACAGTCAAACATACTGTCTATAAATGGAGATTATTCTGTTCTGTGGTTATTCTCCATAGAAGTGGACATCCAACTAAGATGACTCTAAGAGCTCAACACAGATGATCAGTAAATAAGAAGCTCAGAGTAACAAAACTTAAGGGACTCATAAGAGCTGGTTCACATCTCTGTTCATGATTCGACCACACACATCTTGGAACATGGAGTCCTATTGCCATGGACACTACTTAAGACTGATGTCTGGCATGTTTCATGGTTTGAGGAGAATGAGGTTGAAGTATTTGGGGAAAACATGTAGCTCTATGTGTGGTGTAGAGGGCCTCTGCACACCAACATGAAAACATCATCTCAAAGGTGAAGCAGGGTCTGGGTCTTTGCTGCCTCTGGACCTGGACAGCTCCGCATAATGGTGGGGGTGGTGGTGGTGGTGGTGGTGGGGGGTGGTGGAGTTTCCACCAGTGCTGTGAAGGTTTAATGACTATGTTCAATAAAGACAAAATGATTATAACTGTTTGTGTGATATCAGCTCAGAGACACTGAGTCTGTCTACATCTGTGTTTCAGATGAAGATCAGATCAGATTTAATGACCAGTTAATACAGAAGATCAGCCGATTCAGAGGGAGGACTGAATCTGAGACATAGATCTATAGTAATTAGATAGATACCAGGTGTGCCTGTGATGTTTGTTGTGTCTGGTGTTGGTTGGCTCATGATGGTTGGATGGTGTTGATTGGCTCATGCTGTTTTGGATGGTGTTGATTGGGTCATGGGTTTGGTGGTGTTAGTTGGCTCATGATATGTTGGGTGGCTCATGATGGTTGGATGGTGTTGATTGGCTCATGATGTGTTTGTTGGCTCATGATGGTTGGTTGGTGTCAATTGGCTCATGATGTGTTGGATGATGTTAGTTGACAAATGATGGTTGGATGGTGTTGATTGGCTAATCATGTGTTGGATTGTGTTAGAGTTAGCATTACCCTTACCTTATCCAGCAGCAGCAGGTGATTTTATTAAAGTATTCATATGTGTTCATATGAACTATGGTTCTATGAATACATGAGCCACTGAACAGAGTGATGACATTCATGATGGCTGAATGCAAACGAAGTCGTGTGTGGAACTTCTTCAGACAAAAAATGTGAATCTGGAATGTTTTGTAAAAAGGTTGAGGCAAGTGTTTTCAAGGGAGCATGATTCAGATGCTGAAGTGTTAATTAACATTCAACTTTTTTTTCATGCAATGCATGTCTTACTAGGGTTGTCATGATACTAGAATTTCAAACTCGATAGCGATACCCAGGAAAATACTCGATACCTTTTTCAATACCAAGTGACCCTAACCCTTTTTTAAATAAAGATCAGAACAATACAGGTAAAATAATATTGCAAAATAATTCCAAACGGCCCTTTTCCAATTTTAACTAAAACAGGTTGCGAAGGCCCTTCAGCAGCAGCACTTGCCATGTTAATCTAGTTTTATGCTGGCGATGCCAGCTCAGTATTGTGAACGTCAACTAACATTCATGTGTTCAGCTGCTAGTGACGCCCCCCCTCACTGTTGTGTGCCTGCCTGTCTGCAGTGGTGCAGTATGAAGTTGTGTGTCAACTCAAGGAGGCGAAGATGGCGCTGTTGGTATCAATACTGTTCCAAATGAGTATTTGATCCGATACTATATTTTAGAATCTGCGTATCAATTTTTTTGACATCTTCTTTTCATCTTTTGAAGTATTAAATGGTGCACTGAATGTATTTTTCTTTATTATTAAAGAATAAGAAAGAGAAGTCTGATGTCTTATTTGAAATGGTTATAGCCTACTTATTATTTTCCTTCTTTGAACATACTAAGCTTTTGTACAATGTATCGGTATCGTATCGGTATCGTATCTGTATCGGCGATAGTAGCCTGGGTATTACTTGGTATTGAATCAGAAAGGAAATCAGTGGTATTGCACAACACTAACGCACGGTTGTGTGCGCGCTGTGTACCTGCAGCCCTGCCTCTCCTGGAGAGCAGAGAGAGCAGGCCAGAGGATAGAGAAGCAGTGCGACGATTTAGAAAAAAAAAATATGGCGGTTAAAGCTGGAGTAGGTTATCTGTTTTAGAAACATTTTTTGTGATATTTCTTTAAAAATTCTGGATAGCAATGAATAAATGAAATGCTCTGACCATGAACAGTAAAAATTCCACCCTCTGTGTCAGTCACAGGGCTGTAAAAATTCCAGCCTACTTGTCTTTCAACCTCACTAGTGTGCCCGCACATACTCTGGCAGTGCACTTGCGCTTAATGCTGCATAACCGAGCTGCTTCCTTGTCAGACAAGCGAAAGTCACAGGTAAAGAAGAGGAAGGAGATGCACAGGAATGGCAGAAAGTTCAACCAGTTCCAACTAAGGCTTTGACTTCAGCAGCAGCTTAAGGAAATAAAATTGGACAGTGTAAGAGGCCGAACAAGAGTTATCACTGACGTTGCTTTTTAACTATGGCAACAACTGAGGAGAAAGAGGAGCTAAAAAACTGCACGATGGTGACTGTATTTCTCTTAGACGGGTATTGTCTTGTTTTTTTTGTTGGGAAGTGGAGGGTAGATAGGTTCCTCATAAGCTGTTACAGCTGTTTAATCATAAACCAACGTATGTTTTATGTATTAGCCAACACTAACGTTAGATAACACTGGGTGTAAAACAACATGAGCAGAAGAGTCAGAAGTGTCACGTGGTTTTGCTGTGACGTGTCTTATCAGCTGTTGTTTATAACAACCCCTGCTGTTCAGCCGCTCCTTAGGAACTGCTACATTTTGTAGCCAAATCCGCATACTTTCAGTTCAAAGGAAAGACATACAGACAAAAAGAATGCTTTGCAATGGGGGATCCACTATTGGCAATAATGAGTGGATTTTTCATGGAAGAGCTAGAAGCCAAAGCAATTGAAACTGCACCGACACAATGCAGACTCACTTTCTGGAAGAGGTACGTGGACGACATACTGGAGAAAGTAAAGTCCGGACATACGCAGGAGCTCACGGACCATCTGAATTCCATAGACAACATCAGAAACATAAGGTTCACACATGAGGAGGAAACAAACAAATCCATAGCTTTCTTGGACATAAGAGTTCACCACAATGAAGATGGCAGCATAAAGATAAAAATCTACAGGAAACCAGCGCACACGGATCAGTACTTACTATGCACTGTAAGCCCGGATAAGTTGATTGTACTTAAACCATTTGCGTCAAGTGATTGCCTCAAACGGTTTAAGTTATTGACAGTAGAGAAAATTAATTTGTTTAAGTACAGTCAACTTAAATGTGCAATAGTCAGAATTTAACATTTTTAAGTTATATACACAATGGTTTAATTAATCAACAATCGAAAAGAATTGTGGAGTCTACTTAAAAGTAGTATAGTCAAAACTTAATATTATAAGTTAAATACACTTGAAATCCTAGTTTTATTAAAAATATGAATATATTAAATGTTAAAATATTATGTTTTGGATAAGAAAATAAATAAACAAATATGCATTAACAATGATGCTATGTGTGAAATACCAGATGCAAATCCAAAATAACAGTAAGACCTTGTTTTCATAAAATTATCAAAATGGGTCTTTGCCAACAAGTACAACAGTATATTCTTACTTTTTGCTGCAGATATTACCTTACAGTACCTTTCTATGATGCAGCTCATAGAACATGTGTATTGAATTATGAAAACGATGAAACGATTTCCTTCCAAATACATCACAGCACAGTTTTTTAATTGTTTGCTCTGTGAACAATCTTCAAGTTTGAAAAAAAACAAAAAAACAACAACACTGACCATGTAGCAGCTTACTGCGAGTGCAGAAGGAAAAACTGTAAGCTTTGTGTGCCACACAACAAGGCAGGCATTAAGAACTGTACCGTGAGGACCTGAGTTGGGAGAAAAAATACTGCAACTTTCTAACGTGTCCTCTGTAGAATTATTTCAGTAAAAACAACAGTAGAGACATGCAGTAGAAGAAGTATCACATACAAAATGAGCAACTGCAGGAATATTTGCTCCAGTAAGTGCAATGTATTTGTGCAACAATCTAGACACGAACATGAAGAATTGTTGCATGAGCATAAATGTGTCTTACACTGCAAGTTTAAAAAAAAACAAAAAAAAAACAGAACAACACTGACCATGTAGCAGCAGATACTGCAAGTGCAAAAGGAAAAGTTGTATGCTTTGAACAGCTATGCAGTGAGGACCAGAGTTGGTAAAAAAAAAAAAAAAAAGCCCTGCAACTTTCTAAAATATGGAATAATTTCAGTAAAACAAACAATACTAGACACATCTAGTACAAGAACAATCACATATAAAACTGCAAAAATATTTGCTCCAATCAGTGCAATGTATTCAGTATGTGCAACAATCCAGACACGGATGTGAAGAATTGTTCCATGAGAATGAATGTGTCTTACACTGCAAGATCATTCTTCAGCTTTTGAACCTTTGGCAGTAGCTCACTTCGGCCCAAATTTAGCATTACCTGCTGAATGAAGGTAAAAGTGTTTTTCAAGCACTTTGGGTACTGTAGGTGGAGTACGTAGGCAAAGCCAAACAAGAGGCACATTGCTTGAGGTAGGTTGGTGAGGTCTTCCATTACAAGGCTGCCCTCTAGGATGATCCCCACTCTTGAGGGGTTTAGTTGTGGCAATGCTGGGTTTGCTGGGATTGCAACACTGGTGTCCTCATAGCAGAGGATTCCCACTGGAATGTCCATGGAGTCTCCCTCATTAAGAGCCTATAGTGAGAGAAACAAGACAAAAAGAGGATATTCAGGTTAACAGCAATTTGTCTACAATCAGCTGTATGGTCTTCACAAATATTATGATTTTTATTTATTGTTATTTTTATAATTCACAGTGGTTTTATTTTAGATAATGTATCAACAAGCTGTTTAGGTGTGCTGCTGACCGGGGTGAAGCACAGTTTTTTGACCAGAGCTTTAGTGGCCTAATGCTAATTATCATAACCCATCATCTCAAATACACGAAACATAGGAGAATGAAAAAAAACTGATTCAAATACCAATCAAAAAACTTTACTCACCGAACTGCTCTTAAAGAACATAGACGCATCATCCCCAAGAATGACTGGAAGTCCTCTCAGGACAAGGCATCTAATGGCTGTTGGCTCAGTGCTCTGCAAAGAGGTACAACACACACTTAAATGGAGAACAAAGAAATATATCTTTTATCAGTTTATTTGTTCATATACCACAAGGGAAGGTGGGAAGATTAGTTTTTGTAATATGAATGAATTTACCATCAATATCATTACAAGAAAAAACAGAAATATCAACCCACCATTGTCTGTTGTAGCAGGTCAGCTAACTGCTTGCCTATCTGACCTGTCTTCCTCTTGAAGATTTCCATCAAGCTTGATCACTAGGGGAAACTTATTCCTCACATAGGCTGCCCTCCTTTTTACAGTTCCTAGAGATCCATGTTTGCCACACAGTGATGTCATCACATTACTTTCTGAAACAGCGCAGATAACTTCTTTTACAACTAATTCATCCACATTTGGATAATGTTTCTTAAGTACAGCCTTGACATTACTGTACAGTAATGGTTGTGACAGGTCATGTATGTGGCAAAGGTGTTGTATCACTTGCTGTACAGCACTCTGGGATATGCAGAATAGTTTGCATTTTCAATAACAGAGATGCTAGATTATGTTCAAGCTGTTTTCCTAAACCACAAAGATCATCGCAGGTTTCTTCCAAGACCTCTAGGTCTTCTGTGTCAGAAGTTGCCAGTTGATCTAGCTCACCTTGACTTTCATTGACTGCTTCATCACAAGCATCATTGGTTATACTGACAATTATTTCAGACTTGAAATTCTTCCAAGTATGCTCTCTATGTGTTTTGCTTTTGTGTGCATTGAAAGTGGAGTATACACTGCTCTGAAATTTACAGTCTTTATAAGGACAATCAACTTTGTGATTTACTATTAAGTGAGTACTCCGCAGATGAGCAAAGTATTCAGTTTCAGTGCAGGGTTCAAGAAATTCGCATGACAAACAGTGAAACTTAATTTGAGAGACTACAGTTTGTGATTGATCCACACTTCTGGTGTGAAAGCGGGATAAATGGCTATGGAGTGCATTGAGAGACTTGAATGTACACATACATTCCTGATGCAAGCAAAGAAATGGCCCAGTTCTTGCATAAGTCCCATGTTTTAGCCTATAGTGTTTAAAAAGCTGTGCTCTCTTCTCACAGATGGCAGGGCAGTACTTGCATTTCCAAGGCATTTTAATATGGCTTTAAACAAAAATAGTAGGGCTAATGAGGCTAATGTTAAAAGTGGGAATTTATTTTTTTCAAAACTACATGAATATGTATTTTACACTACTGTTGCAAAACTGTATGTAGTGAACACACAAATAGAGAGAGCTACTCTAAAAACACAATGCTGCAATTGTCCAATGCTCAAAATTTACCTGAGTCAACCTCAAATTCACACACATTCAAATGTACATGTTTCAAACTACAAAAGTTCCAGTTTCTAATTAGTAGTACTTGAATAGAGAAAACAACTCACCTCATTCAGGCAGAAAATGGTATCCTCTTTGTGGCAAATGTCCTTTAAAAGTGTCCAAACTTGCGAATAACAGATAAATGCAGGCAGAAAATGTATTGTCCAAGGCGCATGCAAAGTGCAAAGACCTTAAATTGCTCTGTGAAAATTAGAAATGGCGCTACTTTCTCTGTAACCTCAAACGGACAAGCACAGACTTGTCTTGAGTTTTGTGCCAATCACAACAGGGCAGCACTGTGGCCTGAGGTAAAACTTAATAGTTTAAGTTTGTTAAACTTAAAAAAAATGAGTACACTCAATGACTGTCTCATACAGTCTTCATATACTCATACTGTTTAAGTAATGCAATAAAACTAATTTTTAAAAGTGGTATTTACTCAAACTGTTTGCGTAGAAAGAACTTTCGGGTTAACAGTGTGGACATCGGAACACCACACAGCACACAGTAGTCAGAACCCTGTATGATTGAGCTAGCATCATAAATGATGAAGAGGACAGAGAGGAAGAGGAAAAACACTCAAAAAAAAATGCACTCTCACACTACCAATATCCAAGATGTGCCATAGAGAAAGGAAAACAGCAAGTCAGGAGAAAAGAAAAAAAGCAGGGAGAAACAAGAAAAAACACCCCAAACACAGAGAACATAGGTATGGTCACACTACCATATGTCCGGGGAGGCACAGAACGCATCCAGAGAACCATGAAAAAACACCACATCAGCACACCAGTGAAACCATATACAAAACTACGACAGTTATTAGTACACCCGAAGGACAAAATAGACCAGGACAAAAAATGCAACATCATATACGAGATACCCTGCTTATCATGCAATAAAACATATATCGGAGAAACAGAAGGTCATTCAGCATGTGCAGAAAAGAACACCAAATAGAATGTGAGAAGGAAACATCTGGAAGACGCACACAAGCAATAAAAGAAAAAGCAGAACAGGAGAACCTAAAATCAGCCATATCAGACTACTGCAAAAGGGAAAATCACATCATGAACTGGGAAAAGGCCAAGGTCATTCGATCAGAGAGCAACAAGCACCACCATTGGATTAGGAAGCCCGTTGGGATCCAAAAACAGGCCCAAAGAACAGTGAACCGGGACGAGGGGGCATACATGTTGTCCCACACCTGGGATGCTGTTCTGAAGGACCAGCTGTTGACAGGACGACCACGCCTGTATAAACAACAGCTGATAAAACACGTCACAGCAACACCATGTGACTCTTCTGAGGAAGACGGCAGTCGAAACATGTCAAGGTAAAAAAAAAAACCCAAAAAACACCTTAAAAGCACTTGTCTATCGATAAGAAAAAAGCACAAATAAGTTCAGTGGAGACAAAATGAACCTTTTGGAAGAAAACTGTCCATAACTGCTGCACTAAATGCACCAACCTACCCTCTCAAATGATTACTTTATATCTATAAAACCATCTTCCCCTCAGCAAAATAACCTGAGACTTGTATTTCTGTGTAGCAATAGTCCTGTGTGATATACGTCCTAAAAAGACATTCAGATCTTATTATCTAAATATCATTTTTGTAGCGGGACAGTTGCTGCCAAAGCAGAAGATTGCCACAGTCCCACATGATGCCACATGCAGAACCTGACCTGTCAGCCAACACTCACCTCTGCTTATAATCAACAGTAAATATATTGTGTGTGGCAATGATAGATTGTGTATATATCTTATACTGTTAATAGTATTTCAGTAATGTTATATATGCTGTATATATATTTATGTCCATAATAATGCAAAAATTACATACCACATTGGATTATTATTTTTGTGTAGCATACAAAGAGATACTAAATGAAACAACGTCCTTGTTTATGCTGTAAGTGTGAAAATGTATGTATCATTTTAAAGATTTTATTCCCGAGTCAAAACAGATTGTGTGTACAAATAAGAATGCAAAATAATAAAATATAAATTTAAATATTTACACAAATAATGCATTTAAATTAAAAAATATTACTTGGTATTGTTACATCCTCCTGGGAAAAAGTACAGCAAAATACTTGATACAGTACTTTCCCGAACTTTTGACTGGTATTGTATATATGATTCCATATGTGGAAGCAGGGAAATGCAGGAGTTGTGATGTTCTGGTGTCCTTTCCACATCTGTTGACATTTCTGGCTAATGCACCAGGTAGGATGACCTGTAACTGGAGGGCCTGGTTGAGGAGTATCTGCTGACGTCATTTGTAACACATGAAACATCAGTCTTGGGTCACAGGGCTCAGACAGAGCTGCAGCAGGTGATTTAACTGTTCCAAGTCCAGTTCTCGAATTCCGGCCTGTGCAGCAACAGATAACAAACACGATAAGATATTATTATAGAACACAGCTTTATTGAATTTTGTATTGGTAGTGTTGGTCAGAAAAAAAACTGAAATAATTTGCTACTACAGATACCTGCTCATCTGCACCTGCTCTCCCTCTTCTACGACGTCCTCAGCCTCACCCTCGCCTCCGGGTCTGAACCTGGTCTCTGATATGAGGTGAAATCAGAGCTAGCAAGGCTCTCATCCTAGAAACTTCAACATGCAAAACAATGCAATATGTGTTACTGATAGTAAAAGAAAAAATGTCAGTTTAGCGAGATAGGTGCTACAGTTTTTTCATAGACATGGTGCTGAAAATTCAAGGTAAAGGTTCCAAAGAAATGTTAACTTAGTATTACTAGTGTAGCCAACTTGTTGATGTTGCTGTTGATGTTTCTAGCTTTACTGCAGGTGGCTACTAGCTAGCCAGCAATAAGTTACTGCATCTAACTATATTTCCAACAAAAAATTACCAAACATACTAGCTTGACAGCAATGAGTACACATTACATTCATTGTGGTAATCATATATGTTTCCTTGCTTGTGAATGAGTCATTCTGTATTGGGATATCACAACCACAATCACTGCTACGTTCCGCTCCACTCTCTCTCTCCCTATCTTTCACACTCGAGCAGTGCGCGTTCGTGTGTTTTAGGGGTGTGGCTTGGAGGGATGCTTGAAGGGATGGGGTGGGAGTTTTTCAGTTGGATACTTTCAAAATCTAGCTAACTCGGACTAACATCTCCCAGATTATGTTCTCCAGCTTTAATAGTGACCGGCCACCACAAATAAATCAATCTATGTATGGGAAATGATTCGTCGACGTAAAATACTGATGTCAACGCATTTTCATTATCGTCAATTATGGCGACTCATTGCGGCAGCCCTAGGTTGACTCATGATGTGTTTATTGGCTCATGATGGGTTGATTGGCCCTCACGATGTACTGGGTGGTGTTGATTGGCTCTTGTGATGGTTGGATTGTATTGATTGGCTCTCATGATGTGCTGGGTGGTGTTGATTTGGTCTCAGGATTACTGGATGGTGTTGATTGGCTCATAACGTATTGGATGGTGTTGATTGGCTCATGCTGTGTTGGATGGTATTGACTGGCTCACAGAGGTTGGGTGGTATTGATTGGCTCATGATGTGTTAGATTTTGTTGATCATCTATGGTCTAACTGCTTCTCTGTCCTCTGGCCTGCTGTCTCTGCTCTCTTGGAGTGTCTGGGCTGCAGGTACACAGTGCATATACAGACACACACACACACACACACACACGGCAGAGGCTGCACTAGACACAGAACCAGGTGAAGTAAATATAACTGTAGATGACTAGAGTTCACAACAACTATCACTGAACTTTATTGTAAGTGTAATAAAATGTAAAAGGCCTATATGAACTTTATCGAATCACCTGTTCAACAAGCAACGAACAGAAAGGAGATATTTTCATCTATTTCCTCCGCCTCCCAGTCATTTACACAATAACATAGTGCTGGTTAAGTTAATAATGAACTGTTAGGAAACGCTACAATGTACTGTCTGTACCTGATTATCTTACTTCACCATGAATCTTAAAACATGGCAGATTGTTGTAAACTGAGCAACTGGCTGAGACAAACCAGAGAACAATCAATTCAAATCCTATTCTGAATTTATTATTTAAAAAAAAGAACCAATAATAATCTGAGATAGATCAATAAGTGTATGGATAAGATAAAGATAAAATCAGCTGGTTAATGTCTGACTGATCCCAGCTCAAATCCCTTCATTATAAGTCTTGTTTAACCAGTATTATTTTGCGATTATTGTTTTTTATGGCTCACAGTGAGATCAGTCACAAACGTGAAGGATTACTTCATGTGTTTCATGTGTTTCAGGACTTCTTGTTCTTCTTTACGCTGAAGATAGTTCTTAATAACATTGGCTGTATGTTTGGGGTCGTTGTCCTGCTGCAGAACAAATTTGGGGGCAATCGTACGCCTCCCTGATGGTATTGCATGATGGATAAGTATCTGCCTGTATTTCTCAGCATTGAGGACACCATTAATCCTGCCCAAATCTCCAACTCCATTTGCAGAAATGCAGCTCCAAACTTGCAAGGAACCTCCACCATGCTTCACTTTTACCTGCACACACTTATTATTGTACCACTCTCCAGCCCTTTGCAGAACAAACTGCCTTCTGCTACAGCCAAATAGTTAAAATTTTTACTCATCAGTACAGAGCACCTGCTGCCATTTTTCTGCACCCCAGTTCCTATGTTTTCATGCATAGTTGAGTCGCTGGGCTTTTTTCCATGTCAGAGGTATGGCTTTTTGGCTGCAACTCTTCCATGAAGATCACTTCTGGCCAGACTTCCCCGGACAGTAGATGGGTGTACCTGGGTCCCACTGGTTTCTGCCAGTTCTGAGCTGATGGCACTGCTGGACATCTTCTGATTTCAAAGGGAAATAAGCTAGATGTGCTTTTCATCTGCTGCACTAAGTTTCCTTGGCCGACCACTGCGTCTACGATCCTCAACGTTCCCTGTTTCTTTGTGCTTCTTCAAAAGAGCTTGAACAGCACATCTTGAAACCCCAGTCTGCTTTGAAATCTTTGTCTGGCAGAGACCTTGCTGATGCAGTATAACTACCTTGTGTCTTGTTGATGTGCTCAGTCTTGCCATGGTGTATGACCTGTGACATGAAACTGTCTTCCACAACCTCACCTTGGTAGCAGAGTTTGGCTGTTTCTCACCCAGTTTTAAGCCTCCTACACAGCTGTTTCTGTTTCAGTTAATGACTGCGTTTCAACCTACATGTGAAATTGATGATTATTAGCACCTGTTTGGTATAATTGGTTGATCATACATCTGACTATAATCCTACAAAATCCCTGACTTTGTGCAAGTGTACCTATAAGAATTGATGCTGGTTTGAAGGCAAAGGGTAGTAACACCAAATATTGATTTGATTTAGATTTTTCTTTTGTTCGCTCACTTTCCATTTTGTAAATTGATAAAAAATAAACAATTATTATTTATATTTTTGAAAGCATTCTTAGTTTACAGCATTTTTTCACACCTGCCTAAAACTTTTGCACAGTACTGTATATACATATAAACTGATGGCTCCACAGTCCTGTTAGGGTCCAGAGAGTCCTGAGGGAACCTTAAACCAGGTTCCCCACAGTCAGCAGTGATACATGTAGCTTTAATTTTTGAGCACAGGAAGGAAGACCAGAACCTGTGTGAGAAAACTGATGTCAGTCCCAGCAGCAGGACCGTGACTGTGTTCTTGGCTTGTACATGGTTCAGTCTTCACTCTGCTGACACACACAGTTTCTCACAGACTGGATTCTCTGACCGTTTCAGATCAAGTGTGGAAATCTGGGAATGTGAGACGGAGGCAGACCCACAGTCTGTAGAGGGAGAGAGCTGCGGTGAGGACAGAAGACATTTCCTGTTCACAGTTCTCTGACTAATAACAGAGAGGATGTTTCTGCTCCGTTCTGGAGAAGGGATAAAACACTGAGGATATGTTGGGTCTCAAACACTCCTGTATTTATAGCTCTGTGTTATCACATCTCTCAGGCTCTTGAAAAGGCAAAAATAAACCCCTCTGCCGCTCATTGTGTGTGTGCCACTGCTTTGTGAGCAGTAAGCTGTGGTATGTAGGGGCTAACCAGCATTGGATGTTTTACTGTTGAGTCATGCTCCCTGCTCACTCTGCTGCAGTGTCCTCAACTCTGTGTAGTTCCTTCTTACTTAAACGGTGATGCACTGCAGGGTTTTTTTGTTTAGTGTGTCTGCCTGTATGTTCATCCTCAGTAAAACTGACTAACATGGTGACAGAAAGTCAGTTTTGTATGAACAGTTATGACTGTAGTTGTTAATGTTGTGAGCACCCAGCTCACAGTATGAGCTGTCACTACATAAATCAAATGCTCACATTAGCCTAAACAAGCTAACATTAAGGTCTGTGTGTGTGGAGCGTTGCTACAGCAGATGTCAGCTGTCTCAGTTCACAGACCATAACATTTCAGGACATGAACATTTGACAACTTGTTGTTGATATAAAGTGAAATTCATCAGCCTGAACTCTGTGTACAGATCTGATGTCTGTGTGTCTCTGAGCTGCTCAGATCACTCTGAGCTGTTTCCTCCCATGGCATCGTTCTCATACTGACTTCTGGTCATCTACAACTTGTCCCTGATGATCTGCACCAGAGACTAATGATCTCCATACACCTGTCTGAGAGTTTTTGTTATTTCCAGAAGTCATGGTGGACCTGCTGCTGCACCTGCACTTCCTGCTGTCATTCCACATGTTGTTGTTATGGTTTACTGTGCCACCCTCTTCTTTTTCTTCCAGTCTGATGTCTGACTAGAACAATTGTAGAGTTATTATTCAGCTCATATTAGTCCTGGAAGAATCACATTGCCAGTACCTTCAACATTTCCAGTACCTACAGGACCTACAGTTCTGTAGAAAGTCAAGTACCATCACACTTTAAGAATTTTAACATCAACTTGGTAATGAAGTATTGGTTCTCTTGACAGACCTAACTGGTGTTTCGGGGTATATATATACCTGTTTTTGCTCTGCACAGCCTGGAAAAAACAACACTGTCTCTATCCCACTAGATTTAATACAATCCAGTCTGTCATACAATCCAGTCTGTCATTCAGTGTTTCTGAAAAAGAAGCTCAAACCCACACCTCCAACCTGGTTTCATTGATGTTTGATGACTTAAATTAGCTTTTGTTAATGCCATTACCTTAGGGATTCACACTTTTTTTATAAAGTAATTTTTTGCCTTTATGCTGATGCAATGCAATGAGAGAGAGACAGGAGAGTCAGAGGAAGCTCTCAGCACAGAGATGGCAACTTGTTGTGGTCATAAAAAGAAATAAATTGTTCAATACAGTTGACAGCAGCTGTTGTTGTTACACAACAAGAACGTGATGAAGTTAAATAAGATGTCTCTGCTCCTTATCCTGTTAGTGCTGTAATACGGAACGGCCCTAATTTTCTACAGTGTCAATTCATGCAATATTGATTAATAACATGATTGCAGTTAGAATTGATTATTGTTGATCAGTAAAGGTGCTCTTCAAATGATGTGCTGGCAACAAGTGTCAAGAAGGCCGCATAGCTCGTTGTTTTTTGCAATATGTTTGTATATATTAGTATTTTTGTCGATTTTTAAAAAAAAATGTTTATTCTATGCCGTTGTTTCATCTGACAATGGAGGAAATAATGTACACAAAGGTAGAACTCCTACAGTGTAACAGACATGGACTTAAACATACCATACCGGCTGACTTGAAGAAGCTGTACTGTGGATGCAGACCTGGGGCTAAGCTAAAGGCTAGGAGATGGAGATATAAGCCTTTTCTAGCATAGATCCTCATGGGAAATGTCAACTCCCTGGCTAACAAGTATGATGAACTGGAGGCACTTGTAAAGAACCAGTGAGCATATCTAGAGTGTAGTCTCATGTGTTTCATGGAGACCTGGTTAAACGACAACACTCCCGACCGTGTGGATTTACCCGGCTTCACTGCAGTATGAGCGGACGCCAGAGCAAGTGGAAAGTATAAATGTAGAGGATTAGTTCTGCTTGTGAACAGTAGATGGTACAATCCCACTCATATCACAGTGAAGGAGAATATCTGCTGTTGGGATAATGAACTGTTGGCAGTTGGTCTTAGACTGTACTATGTAGTGAGGGAGTTCTCTCACATCGTCGCCATTGTTGTTTACGTTCAACCACGAGCAGAGCCTGCAGTCGCATGTGACGTCATTCACGAGAAAGGTGTTGCAAGAGTACAGACCCAGCACCATGATGCATTCATTGCAATATCGGGGGATTTTAACCACCTCACCTGACTGGCTTCACTCAGTATGTTGACTGTCCCACAAGGGAAAATAAGACACTTGATCTGTTGTATGCAAATGTCAAGGAGGCCTACACTGCTTCAGCTCTACCACCATTTGGCAGATCAGATTATAATCTGGTTTTCTTCTAATGGTTGAATGTACCACAGAGTACATTAACCTGCATATGGACACTGTAATACCAGCAAGAACTGTACACTGCTTTCCAAACAACAAACCCGGGATCACCAGTAACATCAAGACCCTCCTCAACCTGAAAAAGGGGGCCTTCAGGGATGGAGACAGGGAGAAGCTCAGGTTTGTGCAATGTGACCTGAAGAGGAGATTAAAACAGGGGAAAAAGGACTACAAAAAGAAAGTAGAGAGGAAGGTGCAGCACAACATCATCAGAGAAGTGGGGAAGGGGATGAGGACCATCACTGGCTATAAAGACAAGAACAGTCAGGCAATATCAGGTGATGTGGACAACGCCAATGAGTTCAACCTGTTCTACAACAGGTTTGACACAGCCTCACCTGTTCTCTTTCCCACTGCTTCAGCAGCAGCTTCTCCTACGGCATCTCCTTCACAACCTGACACTGCAGCTGCAACTCCCTCCACACTAGGGTCAAGTCTCCTGTCCTTTACAGCGGAGGAGGTCAAGAGGCTATGTCCTGGCAGCAGGACCATATGGTGTTTGTTCAAGGCTGTTAAAGCGCTGTGCAGCCCAGCTGGCTGATCCTCTCCAGAGGATCTGAAAATCACACATCATGAAGACCCTGGTGTGGCTACTTCTCCATCTTTTGAGGCCACAGTTTGAAAATGCACTAGACCCCTACAGTTCGCCTACAAAGAACATATTGGAGTGGATGATGCCGTCCTTTACATGCCAGGCCCATTCTTACTTGGATGTGCCAGGTGGTAACATGAGGATTATGTTCTTCTCATTTTTCAATTGTATATAACACCATCCAACCCCATTCTTAAAGACAAACTGACAGGGATGGGGGCGGATCCCTGCTACACATCCTAGATTGTGGATTACCTGACAAGACGACCACAGCACGTCAGGCTGGGTAACTGTTTCTCAGGGACAGTGATGAGCAGCCGCTGCACCCCCCTCCCCCCAACCGTCAGGTGCGCCAAGCCTCTGCTACAAACTCTTCTTCCAGGAAAAAGTTCATTCCATCCATCTGCAGCTTCTTGAACCTGCCCCCCTCCTTCCACACTCATGTCCGTGTCAGGGCATTGCTCCCCCCGCTGTTTGTCTGCCCCAGTGCTCCCTCTCCTCCTCCCATGTGGATGCTCCTCAGGTTGCCAAGTTGGTCTCTAGGGCCAAAGCCTCCACCTGCTCTCTGGACCCCATGCCCACCGTCGGTCAAGGCATGTCTACCTGCTCTGTGCCCCTTCATGGTGGACATCATCAACTCCTCCTTGGAATCTGGTTTGGTACCCTCCAGCTTCAAAGTTGCCTCAGTCACTCCCATCCTCAAAGAAGCCAAGTCTTGACCCCAATGACCTCAACAACTACAGACCAATCTCCAACCTTTCCTTCCTCAGTAAAATTCTGGAAGTTTAGAAGTGGGCGCCCAACTCCATCAACACATGTCCAGCCATGAGCTCTATGAACGCTTTCAGTCCAGCTTCAGAGCACACCACAGCACAGCTCTCATCAAAATCACTAATGACCTTCTTCATCCTCCTGGACCTCTCAGCAGCCTTTGATACAGTCTCCCACACCATCCACATCACCTGCCTATCCTGACTCTGTAGCAGAGACCCTCATCCACGCCTTTGTCACCACCCATCTGGATCACTGCAATGGAGTCCTGTTTGGGGTTCCCAGCAGTTCGGGGTTCATTTATTTGTTTTATTTATTTATTTATTTTGTGTTTCTTTCTCTGTTAAGCGGCCTTGGGTACCTTGAAAGGCGCTATACAAATCCAAGTAGTTATTATTATTATCATTATTAACTGTTTTTGTTATTATCAACAATGAGCTAATAGACACACAAATTTCCTGGGGGCGGGGGTCAGCAATCCACGGCTCTGGAGCAGCGTGCAGCTCTTCAGCCCTTCTGCAGTGGCTCCCTGTAGCTTTGAAAAAAATTGAATAATATGAAAATAAATAATTAATAATAATAATTCAATAATTTTATTTGAATTTTTTCTTTTAAAGAGAACACCTCATATTTTGGAGAGCGAGGTGATACTGATAGTATTTCGTCGACTAACATATGCGTCACATCTTACAACGTCTCCATAGCAACATTTACAGCCTACCGCCTCTTCCTGCCACCGATAGTTGGCTAATCTGGAGTTTCGGACCCCCAGTAAGTTAACCATGTTGTTTTTTTTATCCTATTCATAAGAGTTTGGTGTTTTTTTGTTTTTTTTGTTACAACAGGTAAAACAGGTAAACAGGTAAACACAGGTAACAGGTAAAAACAGCAGTTTTTTGTAGTTCTACAATTTCATATATGGAATAAACTATATTTCTTTTATATATAGTATAACTATATATAAAACTTTATAAATCTTTATAAAACTTAATCACTGACTTCAGATGATATTTATTTGTGGGAGAGGGGCCAAAAATGTCTCTTTTAATAGTAAAGGTTGCAGGCCCCTGCCCTAGGGGAAAAATAAAGTATCTATCTGTCTATCTATCTGATCAGGAGCAGTATCCCTCTGTTTGTGGTGTAACTAGTTATAGTAGGGATGGAATGATTCATGAAAAAAATCCATCCCATTCGGTTTGCTTGTTTTGTATCGGGGCATATGTGTATTGTTCGGATCAGGGCTTGCTCAAAAAAGCCTTGTGCCAGTAACCCAGTGAAGTTTTGTTCATGTTAGTGGCAACATGTCCAGTACGGGGACATCACCACAGTGTGTCAATTGACGCCACAAGGAGTTGAGCGTTGGGTAGGAAAGAGCATCTTCCCCAATGAAAGCATTGGGGTGGTTTCATAGCGAAAGATATGCAGCCTTATGCCGTGGTGGAGGATGCAGGATTTCGGCATACGATTAAAGTACTCGAGCTACGGTTAAATATCCCTTCCCGCTGACACTTCAGCAACACGGTAATTCCTGAACTTTATGAAGAGACACAGCGAGGAATTGTCAAAGAGTTGTCCGACATAGCCTACGTGGCTCTTACTACTGATCGATGGACCTCCAGGGCCAGTAAAGTTTCCTAACTGTGACTGCTCATTACATTATTTCAGATTGGGAGATGAAAAGCTCTGTTTTGCTGACTTGCCCCCTTTTGCTGTACCAAAATCTCACCTAGCTTTAACCTAAGACTGTCACAATGATGTGCCCAATTGATATTAGGCATGTCACGACAGTCTACCTCATTCTTTCAGTTTTTGCATGACTACATGACATGTCTGACAAACATGTCTCACTGATTTTTTTGAAACTGTAAATTGTGGATTATCAGGCTATATATCTTATGCTGATGTATGCTATTTCTGGAATGTTAAAAAATAGAGAAAAAACAACAACGCATACCAAACTGAACTGAAAACCGTGATCCCAAAACCATGATACAAACCAAACAGTGGATTTGTGAACCATTCCACCCCATAGTTATTTATTTAGTTTGAACCCACTCAGGTCTGAGCCATCTTTTCCTGTTGTTGGTTTTCTGGTCATCTGTCTAATAATCCTAGTATAACCTAAGGTCTCTACTTCACAGGTAACTTATATACATCTGCTTCTTACAAGTAGGCTGCTGTGATGTCACGTCAATGTATAAATAGTTACACGACCATGTATGTTTGATTTTTGAAAGTTTCTCTCCTAATACATCAAAAACGATTTATAGTTTTACATCTGTAAGCACAAACATTGATAAATCAGGAACACAACCTCTGATTGGTTGACACACTCTACCCAAAGCATCATGGGATTGCTTGTAGACGGCTAACCGGGATAACCACAACAATAACTCTTCAGTAGCCAAAGTATGCAGGTCTATCTGTCCTTAACTCAGCTTACTGTTCTGAGATGATTTATAATATTGCAGCATTATATACACATGCAGATTTTTGTGAAAACTAAACATGTGCATTAAGTGTAAAGAGGAAGCAGCAACGAGAAAATTACACTGATTTATCATCTGTGTGTGAGATATGTTATCTGCTGTAAGTTTGAGAAGTTTGAGACAGAATATTGTTACTGGAGTAGAGCAGCTCCTTTCAGGGGGGTAAGTTAACAGTTAGCAGTATAGCTTAGCTGTAAACGTAGCAGTGATTGTATGGAATGTATGTGCAATTTAGACTGTTTGTCAGTAAATAAATGTTACAACTCCTTAAGACCCAAGTTCACATATCTCCCATGTGCTTCAACTACAGTCCAGGCAATGAGCCAGAAAGATTAACAACACTGAGGCTGGTAAATAAAGGATTCTGTATTGTCACTGGAGTGAGTCACTCCTTCAGCCAGGAAGAAGAGCAGAAAGGTGAAAAACTCCAGGCAGGGAGCAGCAGAACAGATCCTGAGTTTAAGAGAGAGTTGATACTGATACTGTCATGTAAAGATTTGAATTATTTGGTTCTTCTCTGCTGGTCTGTCTGAGAGACAGAGAGAGAGAGAGAGAGGAAAAATAAAATGAAGATGAACACGTCATGAACAGATCCACAGTGCAGGAAAAGTGGAATGATAATTATTAGATGGTAAAAAGTTGATCTCAACTCTCTGCTCATGTTTCATTCAGTCTGACAACAGCTGAAGCTGAAGCTGTTGTCAGCAGAGTTAGCAGAGTGTGTAAGTCAGTAACTCAAAGCTCTGCTTCACCGGTCTGTCTCTATGCAAATGTTTAAGGTTTTCTTAAGAGTTGAAAGAGTTGGCTCCGTCTGCAGTCATCTTTAATCTGATACAGGGCCCACAGGGAGGGCTGCTGGGAAATGTGTCAGATCTTACAGGGATGCTTATTACATCCCTGTGTGTATGCGTATAGCAGTAATTGTCGGGCTCATCAGTGTAATTGCTGTTAACAGTTTACAAACACCTTCCTCTGTCATAGGTAAACACACACCTCATTCTCTGTCAGACGTAAACACGCACCTCACTCTGTGTCAGAGGTAAACACACACCTCATTCTCCGTCAGAGGAAAACACACATCTCACTCTGTCAGAGGTTAACACACACCTCACCCTCTGTCAGAGGTAAACACACCTTATTTTTTGTTAGAGGTAAACACACACCTCGCTCTGTCAGACGTAAACACGCACCTCACTCTGTGTCAGAGTTAAACGCACACCTCATTCTCTGTCAGAGCCAAACACACACCTCACTCTCTCAGTGGTAAATCCACATCTCATTCTGTCAGTAAAACACACCTCATTCTGACAAAATACACACCTCGTTCTCTGTCAGAGTTAAACATACACCTCACTCTGTCAGAGGTAAACACACACCTCATTCTCTGTTAGAGGTAAACACACACCTCACTCTGTCAGAGGTAAACACACACCTCACTCTATCAGAGGAAAACACACAGCTCACTCTGTGCCAGAGGTAAACACACACCTTGCTCTGATAAAGGGACAAACATCCTCTCTGACCAGGGAGGATTCAGGTTAGGGTTGTGATGACACAATGACATTAAAGATCCAGAGGTTCCAGAGGTGAGAAGCCCAGTATCAGTAGGGGTTTTCAAAAATATTGATACTCGGATACTAATAGATAATAAGAATTAGTATTGGATTAGATACTCATTTGCAACAGTATCGATATCAACACTGCCGTCTTCCCCTCCTCCATTTGACACTTGGGCTGTGTATTTGCAACAATCTGGCAATACCATACATATCCTGAAAGGGTGTGAAGATACAATATATTGGGATATATTGGGATACTACAAGTAAGGTGCTATATTGCAATTTTTTTTATTTGATATTTTTGGGAAAACTCTCATATTATAAATGTAGCGCCCTTAGCAGTTCTTGAACACAACCATACTACTGACACCTACACTCTCTGTACAAAAGATCCTCCCTCTGTGCATGTTTTTTTCATTGTTTTTGCCGCATTTGTGAATTCCTACATGGCAGAGGTCCTTGAACGCACCACATACGTATAGTTCGGCTCAGAGGAAACATCGGCTGAAGTATCTCTCAATATATCTACAGTGTGTGCGTCCATTGAGCCGTGAGTTATGATGTTTATTTCTATGTTACACTTTGTTGATGTTTATGCTGATCCATGTGAGTCTTTTTTGATGACTTCACAGTAGTTTTTTGCCATCGGTTTGTATTATGTGATGAGCAATTAGCCGCTAATTAGCGACATGGCGCTAGCTGCTAACTAGCAATAGCCTGAGAGGTTTAAGTGGCTATATTGCTTATTTCTAACTAATCTTGAGCTGTATTTTCAGTTGTTATCTGGATAGAGATATCTAGCTCAGTATCTTATGTCTAAGTTGTACTTTATTTCTAATCCATCTGTATTGTTGTGCTTGTATTGCAGAAACCACACACACACACACACTCATTAACCCCAAACTCAGATAAACAGCTTGAACTTTATTAAAGGACTCTGCCTCTTCTTAACGCACCCTGAACATTCCAATCGTGTCCTGACCCAACACTCTGAAGCGATTGCTGCCACCTGAGATCCTATATAGTCAGTCTGTCATACACTCTCTAGGTTTGGAGAGCTGGATATAGTTATTCAAATGGGAGAACATGAAGTTAACAGTTGACAATTTATTGCCTCACACAGGTAAATTTTTGGCAGTGTATGAAACATAAAAATTACGAAAAATAGAGCTTTTTCATGAAAAACAAAATAAAAAAGTTCAAATAAAAGTGTCTCTCCTTCGTTATTAGGAGGTAATAGTTCAACTCTGTTCTGTGGTGTACGTGTAATGTTCTGAAATGTTCAGTTCACTACCCGGGTAGATTTGTGTGTTATTTCCTTATCTATGTCAATGAGTGAAGTGAGATGATCTCTGGGGTTCTTCGGAGTGGATCCCATGGCTGGCCACACCGTGCACCGTTCCATCCAAGTCGCTCGTCCTTCCTGGCTCGCCACCGAACCTCCACAGGCTCGGAATATGAATCAGTTCCTAATCCGGCAATAAAAAACCAATCTACACGTAGAGTGCAGAAAACATATCCATTACTCTCTAATCAATCACATGACATCATTCTACTTTCACTTTTCACTCTAAATAGCTTCCATATCTATACCCAAATGCAGGATATACAGCATTCAAATCAATTTAAATGAGTCTGTATACATTTACAGTACAGTATGAGTATTTTTACCACAATTATTACAATTATTCACCATGAACTATTTTAAAATAAATGCACTTAATTATCTTTTTAACTGCAGCATACATCTCTTTTTAACCTTTTTAACCATAAATGAACAGTATTAAGCCACTCTTTTTAACCAACATAAATATTTAAACAACTTCAGTGCAATAAAACACATTATGTACATCTCAGTTATCAGAAAACAACATTTATCACAACCTGGCACCATATCAATACAATTATGCATTATGTGCTGTCTCTATTTCTTTCGTAAATGTCAGTAGCAATATGTTAGCTCACCCAGCTAGACCGTTAGTACTCACGTTACATATTACAGGTAATACCTGAGCTAGCATAGCGCTAGCATCACTCACGGCTAGCGTTAGCTTCGTACTAACTTAGTTAGCGATCTTTTCAAAGTCTGTTTTCACGGTTCACAATGATACAGAGAATACCACGGTGGGTTCAAACATTAGGACACATTCATATAACTCCGATTGGTTTAATAAAAGTATCTCCATGAAAGGCATTTTCACATAACAAGCAAACAACAAGGCCTAGCCTCTTAGCATGTAGCAGCCATGCTTACTGGAGTCCAACAGAGGGCATACACAGTTGAAGCAGCTCCTCTATCTCAATAACTCACAAGGCTCTCTCCTAATAAACAAGAGATTTATCAATACACTACGTGGGGATTAATCATTAATTTTTGAGGTTTACATCACGTTTCATACCCAAGTTTGTCAGCTCACTCAACGAGCGGCGCTCTTGGTCAGTGTCTCTGGTGTCTCAGAATGAGCGCGCATGCTGCTGGCCATGACAAAGAATACAGGGCTGGTGCGCCACCATGTGCTGGGCATGGTAAACTCTCCTAAATTACATAAATGGGTTTAGTTCCCATGTGGGTTACATAAAGAACATGCAGTGTTATATGCATAAGCAAATGGGTTGTAACACCTCTGATCCTGCCAAGTAGTCGCACCACCGTTGGCAATTTGATTGCCGAGATTCAGACTGTGTGCAAAGCACTGTACGTGGGTCTCCAAGTCTAGCCACGACACAGGGTTGTCCCCTAGCACCGGCTGGCGGCCAAACGGCCAGACATTAAAACATTTCCAGCCGGCTGCTCTTTCCCTCCTGACGTCCTGTGTCTGTTGGAGAAACACAGATCTCTGATGTGAAACTTGCGTGTTTTTACTGTTTTAATCAGGTCAGTTTGTTTTTGAGAGGAGATATCTGCAGATCAGCATCTAGTCTGCTGAATCTCTCTGTCCCTGCTCCATGTTTGTCAGCGCTGTACATACACACACACGCGCACATGGGGCGTCATGGCAGAGCAGTGATGTGAAACAAATAACCTAAAGATTACCCGAGTTGATGTTAAATATGCTCATAGTTATTGTAAGTAAGTGCTATAAAACCTTCGCAAATAAAAAGCCAAAACTTTATCAATACACCTGTCCAACCTGCATAAATGTTAAATTGTAGAACGAGATATCTTAATCTGCTCTGTCTGTGCCCGAAGCCTGTACGCTCGCAAGATCTCTTCGTCTAATGAGAGGAGTGGAAGGAGGGGAAGAGTCAAATGGCTTAAATACAACACATGCCCACCGTCACAAAACCAGTCAACATGTAAACTATTGATAAAATATCAATAAAGCGCTTCAAAATATCGACATAGTATCACATCATGAAATATTTTAGTGTATCGATATTTTCTTACACCCCTAGTTGACACAACTTTATACAGCACCACTGCAGACAGGCAGGCACACAGCCCCTCCCCTCACTAGCAGCTGAGCACATGAATGTTAGTTGATGTGCCTTCGCAACCTGTTTTGGTTGAAATTGAAAAAAGCGAAAGTGCCGATTGGAATTATTTTGCATTATTATTTTACCCGGCCGGCGGCACACATTAACGTTAGCTGTTTAACTATTAGCAATTAGCTGATAGCCACATTAGCCGTCTGTTAAGTTATCATTAAGCTAGCGGCTATGGCTAATAATAAAACGACCAATGTCAAGGTGGGAGCTAGGCAGCAAACGTTATCAGTCCTGCCCATCTGTAACATTATTAGACAGTGTTAATTGAACAGGATAACACAATTAACACAAAAGCTGAGAAAAGTCGACCAGCAACTAGACAGAAACAGAAGCAGCCTACCCTACCAACTCTATTTGATCAGCAATGAAAATATGGTGCCAAGTCACCAGAAGCACAGAAAATAAACAGGGCTGTAGCTGAATACATTTGTCATAGGTGTGTATGTATGTATATATATATCACCTTACAGTAAGTTTACTGTTTTGTTTTGTTTTTTGCACTACTTCAGACAACCTAAAAAATAGTGTTGTCATTGATGTTTGTATTGTTATGATCTTTATTTAAAGGATTAGGGTTAGGATCATTTTTTCTCCCCATGGTATCGAAAATGGTATTGAATATTTTCCTGGGTATCGGTATCGAGTTTGAAATTTTAGTATCGGGACAACACGACATTGTTATGGTACAGAGTGAGGCAGCACCACTCACAATCAGTCTTCATCAGGTAACCACTATGTTACCACATCAGGAGTCACCTGACCACAGCTTTGACTGTTGCCATAACAACCAACAGTCTTCGTCAAGGTTTTAATTTTACTTTACGTTGTCATTTATTGACAACATCAACATGAATAGATTAGATCATTATGTATTGTCAGAGTGTAGCATGGATGTCCTAAAGTTACTATCACCCTGGTTCCCTCCACTAAAATCCAATGGGAGTTTTCCATTGTCCTTTAGATTATTGCAGAAAATAAACAACAGTTTATGACACTTACTATTTACTGTATTTACTGATGTGTTTTATGTTGTAGAATATGTCTCAAGCTTGTCTTAACCACAGACCTTATTTCGGTTATCTAACCAGACTAATGTCTAGGTGTTAGGACTCGTTCCTGCAGGAGTCTACGTCCTCCAGTGAAGCTCTGCTCAGCCATTCAGGAATAATGTGGGGAAGCTTTTTGGATTTAACACCACTTACAGGAAAATGGTTGAAGGTGCAGCTGCCATATGTTATCGTAACCATGTGAAAGACACTAGAGTTGCTGTGAATGAACAGACCCATGTGGAGTTTAGGGCTCGGCTGTGTGTGATTTTATTTGGACCGATAATGTGTTATTATCTTTGTTGCAGTTTGTCGGTCTGCTCACCTCAGTGAAGTACAGTCACACTGGGCTGGAACTGATCACAGTGGTAATTACAGCACAAGGCTCATTTACTAACCGATTATCATCACAGCAGAAATGTGGATGGGTCACAGGTGAACTAATAGAACGGCTCTGTTCTGCTGTTGTTTAATGCAGTAATTAGCAGTGTGATCAGTTCCAGCCCAGTGTGACTGTACGTCACTGAGGTGTTGGGGAAAAAAAACACGTGGTGCAGTGAGGGACAGAGACAGACAGAGAGCGATTATGTCTCCTTTGTCTGATAGCTAACTCAGTCTGACAGCTGTGAAATCAGAGGCTGCTGCTTGCTCTCTCCGCTCCACACTCTCTTTATATTCCTGCTGCACTGGTCAACATCACTGTATAATTTACATCCACACAACAATAAAGTTTAAGTTCAATTTACTGTAAATTAAGACACACTTTTAATACTCTTTTTTTCACTTAGAAATTGGAGTGTGTAATATAAACCTGTGCGTCCTATACACCAGTAAAATTCAGAGAAAAGTTGGATCTTGATATGGCCATATATCAAGCCACTAGAGCTTGCACGCGTCGTCACAGGCTAATTTCACTGGTTGCACTAGCTAGTGTGATAGATTTGTGAAGAGAAAGGGAATGTCACTTAAAATGTGTCAGAAGAATTCCTATGAACTTGGATAGATAGGGAGCATGGATGAGGTTCCCATGTGCTTTGATACGTCGCCTGATCGCGCTGTTAATAAAACAGGAGAGAAAACGGTACAAACTAAAAACGCCAGGACATGAGAAATCTCATTTCACCATAGTCCTGTCATGTTGTGCAGATAGCACAAAACTGCAGCCACTGGTCATCTTCCAAAGGGAAACATTCCTCAAAGAGTGCATACCAGCCGGTGTCTCCATACTAGTGCATGAAAAGGGCTGGATGGAGGAGAGGGCCATGATCAACTGGATTAAAACAGTATGGAGCAGAGGGCCAGGTGCACTTTTAAAGAAAAAGGCAACGCTGGTGATGGATGCATTCAGTAGTCATTTACACGTCTCTGTGCATGAACAGCTGAAAGCTTTGAAAACAGACGTGGCCCTCATTCCCGGAATTTTGCAGCCTCTGGACGTTGGAGTGAACAAGCCTTTTAAAAACCGGGTTAGGCAGAAGGTGGTGGACTGGCTTTCAGGTGATCACTCTTTTAAATCAAAGACAGTTGGGAAGATATTCCCACGGAGTTTGTTCTGCGAGCATTCCTGACGACCTCCATTTCAAGTTTACTGGATGGAAGAGAGGATGATGCTCTGTTTAACTCTGGGACTAGGACTGGCACAGAGTCCGAGGACAGTGTGCTTGGTGAGCCCTACAGCGACTTGGGCGCAATCTTTGCACCCAGTGACAGCTCTGATGAAGAGTTTTGGGGAATCGAGAAATCAAACAGCTACACATCATTAAATATGCAAAGTTGCCTTCTTCTTTTAAGAAGTTTAATTGAGACTCTTAGCCCAGGCCTAACTATTATGAGTTAATATATTTGGGGTTCATTTAAGCAAAACATATTATATGGTCTATCATTAAGCCTACACACTGTTTCAGATGTAATACGTGTGTTTTGATTGTGTTTAAAAAAAGAAAATTGAAATAGCTTTGGAATAACTTGTATAAACTTGTTTGTAAATGAATAGCTACTGGTACATTTAAACCAACCAATCTTTAATAAAAAAAACTTTTTTGCCAGCACGAGACCCCAAAAAAATAGCCTGCGTCTTATATACGAATGGTTCTTATTTGCCGTTTTTTTACGGTACATTTGATCACATCTGGGACACATCCTGGAAAATAACAGCTAAGAAAAGGTCATTTAAAAACAGAGGAAATAAACTAATTATTTTTAATCTGTCAACTAAATCTATGTGAACTGAGTGTGTGAACTGAATCTATAAAGTCAGTCTGTGTGAACCGTGTGAACAGATTTGTGGTTGCATGTGTGAACAGAATGGTGATATAGAATGTTATGTAGAATGGTGAATTAGAATGGTGTGTAGAATGGTGATATAGAATGTGAGACTGAATGGTAGATAGATAGATAGATAGATAGATAGATAGATAGATAGATAGATAGATAGATACTTTATTTATCCCCAAGGGGAAATTCATGTGTCCATTAGGTCATTGTTGATAATAATAATAACTAGAAAATTCCAGGGAAATTTTGAGTGCCACGGGGGCTACTGCCGGGATAAGTACATGATTTATTTCCAGTGTTCAAAAGTCACCCTGATCATATTCTGGTTTTGAGAAATGTCTTGATATAAAAGACTCTGATATAAAACAATGTCACATCCCTCCATCATGTATTATGTGGGAAATATCTCATATTCTGTGTTGTTTTTTTTAATAAAACAAGAGGCAACATGTCTTCAAACTGGCATTTAAAGGGTTAAAATCCTGAAAACTAATAAACATTTGGTAGGTTTGAGCAGAACTGAAGTGGTTTAAGAGATGTATGCAAAAAAAGCAGAAAAAAATATTGATATATGATGATTTTATAGCATTTTCTTTGTGTCCTTTTTTCGACGCGAGGAATCCCAGAGGGTACAAAATGTGTTACCAGTGTATAATAGACCTGTAACAGTAACTGACATTAGATTTTAAAAATATGTCAAAAAAGACACTTTCTTGCAGAAATCCATACCTTCAGCTGTAACACAGCCAAAATGATCAGCAAATCAAAAAAGAAAAGTGAAGAAAATGTCCAAAAAAGGACAGAGGGACCCCTGAGGGTTAATAAATCCCATGAACCGCTATTTAAATTACCACTATTATGTTTTTTTCGGTGCTAAATTTAACATTACTGGGGAGGAGAGCAACGCGACTAGAAGTGACAGCGAGAGAGGGCTAGTAGCTTCTCCTCTCCTCTGTCTCAGCGGAGACCGTCACAACTTCATTCACTCATTTAACAAAACAAAAAGAAAAGCAACAAAGGAAGCAGTAAATGGACTTACATATTTAAGACCTAACTAAATGTAATTTAAGACCTAACATGCGGCTAATGTAAAGCTAGCGGAGCTTGGAGAGTTGGTTATCTGGTTGCTAGGCACGCACACACGCACACAGGTCAGGAGCTGCCGTTGCCATGGCAATGTGAAAATCTGCCTAGAATTTGGCTTCTACATGGCTTAAAACAATTGCAAATTATGAGAAAAGCGTTACTTCTTTTCAAAAACCGAAAACACGGTGACAGACACTGAAGCCAGAAGTTTCTTACAGTCTCTATTTTATTCAGATATTCCTTAAAATGAGTGAGTAAGCTCAGTGCGAAGACAGAGTGAGATTCTTTTGAAAAAAAAAAAGACGATTACATTAGGTGTCAATGAGAGTGAGACAGGTATTGCTGCCGGACTCGGCACCCCCGTTTAAATTTTGTGCAGACCCTGCCTGTCAAAGTTACATTTTATGAATCCCAACAACTATGTCTACATTTTCAGAAAGAATTATTTGTCTCCTTTTTACAGTTTGGCCGTGAGCTCGAGTTAAAAATAAAAATAAAGGTTATTTTTTACTGCTTCACGCACTCTAGCCAACTGACGCTGTCACTCTAACTTTGAAGAAAAAGTGATTTGCACTCCTCCTTTGAGTGCTCATAGTTTGAAAAGTTTACATGTTATGTAAAAACAGTTTTCCTCCGTTTTATAGTTTTAATCACATTTCTACGTGCAGGTATGAGAGAGCTGGGTGACTCAGAAAAAAGGTGAAATTTTGTAGAAAAAAGGTGAAATTTTGTGGGTTTTTAAAGAAAATTCCTATGCATTCCTAATGCATTATTTATTCCCAGTATTTTGGGAATAACTTTGGGAAAAATTGCAATTTTAACACCAAAAGTCATAGCACCTCTTTCGGGATCAAGACGCACGTTTTGTTGTATATATTACCGGGGTTTTCTCAAAGCTGCGGGACGAGTTACGTGCCAAAATTTGGCGGAAGAATAATAATAAGCCCGAAGGAATATTAATAGATGCCTATTCTAGCTGTAGAGGAGTGCCTCGGAGCTGAGCACCCGTGGCACTATTTAGTCCACTTCCTTTGGCTGAGGTGTTGTATAGCCTGATGGCAGTGGGAACAAAGGATCTCCTCAACCTCTCTGTTCTGCAGCTGAGATGAGACATTTGCTGCAGCTGTAGCTGCTTCTCTGTCCTGCCAGAATGTTGTGGAGAGGGTGGTTGGTATTATCCAAGATGGCCTCCATCTTACATTGCATGCATCTTTCCACAACAGTCCTGAGTGAATCCAGACTCCTGCCAAGCACAGACCTAGCCTTTTTTACCAGCTTGTCCTGTCTCTTTGTTTTCATGTCCGGCATGCTGCTGCCCCAGAAAACTGCAGCATAAAAGAGTACACTGGCCACCACTGACTGATAAAACGTGCACTATTTCACTGCAGGTATCAAAGGACCTGATCCCTCTGAGGAAAAGGAGCCGGCTCTGCCCCTTCTGGTAGAGGACATCTGTGTTAAGGGACCAGAACAGTGCACACCTAGGTATTTTTAAGTGTGCACCACCTCAATGTCCTTCCCTTGAATGTTGACTGGCTGAAGGGTGGGCCTAGACCTCCGAAAGTCCATGACCATCTCCTTGGTCTTGGAGGTGTTCAGAAGGAGGCAGTTCTTGTCGCTCCATTCACTGAAGGCCATCGTCAGATCCCTGTACTCCTGTTCCTGTCCATTCCTGATATGCACCACAATAGCTGTGTCATCTGAGTATTTCTGGATGTGGCAGGACTCAGAGTTGTATTTAAAGTCTGCCGTATACAGGGTGAAAAGGAACGGAGCCAGAACAGTCCCCTGTGGAGCCCCAGTGCTGCTCATCACTGTCCCTGAGGCACAGTTACCCAGCCTGACGTACTGTGGTCGTCTTGTCAGGTAATCCACAATCCAGGACGTAAAGCAGGGATCCACCCCTATCCCTTCCAGCTTGTCTTTAAGAATGAGGGGTTGGGTGGTGTTAAATGCACTTGAGAAATAATCCTCCACTACCTGGCTCATCCAAGTAAGAATGGGCCCGGTGGAGCATGTAAAGGACGGCATCATCCACTCCAATATGTTCTTTGTAGGTGAACTGTAGGGGGTCTAGTACATGTTCAACCTGTGGCCTCAGAAGGTGGAGAAGCAGCCGCTCCAGGCTCTTCACGATGTGTGATGTGAGGGCCACCAGTCTGTAGTCATTTATCTCAGCTGGTCGTCCTATTTTAGGTACCGGAACAAGACATGATGTTTTCCACAGGACCGGGACCCTCCCTTTTTGATGGGTTAAGTTAAAGATCCTCTGGAGAGGCTCAGCCAGCTGGGCTGCACAGTCCCTTTACAGCCTCAGATACACACCATCCAGGCCTGTTGCCTTTCCAGGACGTAGCGTCTTGAGTTCCACCCTCACCTCCTCCACTGTAAAGGACAGGAGACTTGACCCCAGTATAGAGGGAGTTGTAGCTTCAGTGTCAGGCTGTGAAGGAGATGCCATAGGAGAAGCTGCAGTGGGAGAGAGAACAGGTGAGGCTGTGTCAAACCTGTAGAACAGGTTGAACTCGTCCACATCACCTGATGTTTCCTGGCTGTTTTTCTCTTTATAGCCAGTGATGGTCGTCATCCCCTTCCACACCTCTCTGGTGTTGTTGTGCTGAAGCTTCCTCTCTACTTTCTTTTTGCAGTCCTCCTTTGCCTGCTTTAATCTCCTCTTCAGGTCATGTTGCACACACCTGAGCTTCTCCCTGTCTCCATCCCTGAGAGCCTCCTTTTTTCTGGTTGAGGAGAGTCTTGATGTTACTGGTGATCCAGGGTTTGTTGTTTGGAAAGCAGTGTACAGTTCTTGCTGGTATTACAGTGTACATAAAGAAGTTAATGTAGTCCATGGTACATTCAACCATTCTAGTAGAATGCTATGTAGAATGGTGATATTGAATGGTATGTAGAATGGTGATATAGAAATATATGTACAATGGTGATATAGAATGGTGGCATATAATGTTGTGTAGAATGGAATGTGGAATGGTGATATAGAGTGGTGATGTAGAATGGTGATATAGGATGTGATATTGAATGTTATGTAGAATGGTGATATAGAACAGTATGTAGAATCTTTATAATGTATGTAGAATGGAGAACATAGAATGGTAGTATAGAAGGTCATCTAAAATGTTATGTAGAATGGTGGTATAGAATGTCATATTTAACGGTGATATAGAATTGTGTAGTAGAATGGTGCCTCACTGGCAGCAGAAGTGTTTGTAATGCTGTATTACACAGAGATTGTGTTAGACTTTCTCATTTTGCATCATTTTTAAAATTCTGTCAGTCTTTCAACTCTGAATCATTCACACAATGGGAACAAAATCTTTTAATGAAAGTACACAGAGCTGACACCATGGGATCTGGGTTTGGTGGAGCATCATCATCAGTCAGGAGCTGATCCTAATGAGGCCGAACAGAGGATCTGTCTGTCGTGACTCAGTAATTATTGTGTAGTGATGAGTGGTTGTTAGCTGCTGCCTGAGTCACCACATAAATGTGAAAGACTGTGCTCCCAGTCAGTCGGATCAGTTGTTCTAGGCCCACTGGGACGTGTCAGTGATGATCCTGACTGACAGACGGAACTCTGATGATGATTCAGTGAGACATAGTGATAGGGCAGATAAAATGAAGGTGGTTGTTAAAGGAGCTGTATGTAAGATTTGCTATTGCTACATAGCTCACATTAGCATTAAGAGCTGTTTACTTGTTGTGAGTTCAGCATCAAACCTCATTCCTTTACTCACCAACAGCTGTCTCCAGAGGTGGAAACAAACACCAATGTTAACGCTTGCTAACCAGCTAGTCCCAGCCTGGTCAGTCTTGTCACTGTAGAGTCCTGCTCAGAGGACCTATGATAACCTCTGGTCTTATAAACAATGGCTGAAGCTCTCCCTAAGACTGTAAGTGAACAGTTGTTCATGCTAATGTTAGCTATGTCGCAATAGCTAATCTTACAGAGTGAAGGCAATGTGTTACCACTGAGGACAGGTTACAGAAACATGTTGAGAGAGTGAGACAACTTCATGGGAAGTGTAGTCTGTCTGTCCATCTGACACCAGTCTGAGCTACATGTAGAAACCTATTTTCACTGACTCTGTGGTTTGTGTTGATGCTTCCCCCTCTTAACTATTCATTATTGATTGCCTCTCTGAACTTTGATGACCTGGTGGGATCAACCTGCTCTTTGCTGCTGTATCAGCTGGCTCCACATTACTGTGTGGTGTGGTCAAGTGATGTCTGCTGATGTCTACAGTGAAACATCTCGATGGACGATGACATCGCAGGGGGTGGGGTTATTGATTGATTATAACCATAAAATGCTGTAGTTTAACATTTTAAAAAGGAGTGGGGAGGACTGGAAACCTGTTAAACCATCCACTGTGGAATAAAACATTCAGTTGATCTTTGTTCTCCTCGGTACTGCAGATGTCAGACATACTTTTTCTGACTTTACAGAGGAAGTCTCAGCCCTCTCCTTTTAATGTCCTGAAGGAGAAACATCACAGACTCTTCAATCTTTAACGAACACTGTGTTATGCAGAAATTCCCTCCAGACTGCACATCTCCAGCTGAACATCACCTGACCTGAATACTGTGCACTGATTCGCTGAATGAATTTATCAGACTGTTTTAAAGAACAGCACTGGAGTATAATGTTTTCTGCTGTAATGTGAACCCGCAGTGTCTTCATCATGGACAGTAACTGATGTTGTTGTTGTTGATGACTGTTTGGTGGAGTTTTCTTCCTGTCTCTGTTGGTGATGTGATTCTCGCTGGTTGTTGATATGAACAGAGAATCGGTCTCTGTGTGATCCTCAGATGTCAAACCTGAGTCTCTGATACTTTCAGGTTCATAGCTCACGCTTCCTGTTGAACAGGAAGTGGGTCTGTATGTGACTGTGTCTATTTTCAGACTCCTGTCTACACAGCTGGAACAGCAGAGACCTACAGATCTGTGAGGGTTAGGTTTGTAGGAATTAGCAGCATCATCTGGAGCTGCAGAAGCTTGTTGTGATAAAGCCAGAGCTGCTGCCACTTCATTGTACAGCTGCTGGAAGAGAGTGACTCTGCTGCTCTGTGTGCAGTTCTGTGTGCAGCTGCTCTGTGCAGCAGAGGACAGTGGCTGAAGCAGGATTAGCAGTTGCTGCTCTTCGGCTCCCCCTCCTCCCTCTCTTCCCTCTCCTCCCCCTGTCTCCCTCTCTGTCTCATTCCTTCCATACCAGACATACCTTCTGACCAGCTGAGTTAGTCTGTGTTCAGAGTCAGCATCGCTTGTATAACACATAATTACAACAAGTTGTGGAGGCACAGCTCCTCTTTGCTCCTCTCACCATAATCATGTGTGTGTGGCTCAGCAGCTTTTGTTTCTGCCTCAGAGTGGCTCTGTGTTCTCAGTTGTGCAGCTGTGTGTGTGTCTTACACTCCATCTACACACACGTACTTTGGTGTTAAAACACACTTTTATTCCAGATGAATGAAACTGTGCATGCACACAAAGACAGACACAAAGACAGATGCACAGTAAAACGCTGTGCACATATGGCTCTGTTTTATAAATCTCAGTCACATTTCCATTGTGACTGTTTACAGCATCCATATCACTGTAATGTGTCTATACCAGTGATCTCTAAGACAGGAACGTGGAAATGTTCCTTTATGAGCACAGTAAGTAAATGTTGTTACTGCTGAGAGTGTAACCTGACTCCTTCATCCACAGCAGTCTCTGAGCCTTCTCCTCTGTTTATTGTAAATTATATTTCCACAGATTTGATCATTTATTTATCTGATTTAAATTCATCTGACTCATGATTTGAATTAAGATTCTGAGTCATTATTTCAGGTTATTGTTTGATCTATTATCTGTGAGTGATCAGGTGATGATCAGCTGGGATAGGAGAATGGGCTGGGAAGGTGTGGGGGGCGAGGCTTTGGGGCTGTGACCTCATGTTAGACTAGAGCCAGGGGTGGACTGGGACAAAAATTCAGCCCTGGCATTTTCTGTCCAGACCAGCCCACTACATTATCAGCGGACACTACATAGAAGTCCACTAATCTCGCGGCATCTTCTCTCATGCATACTACAAAGGAGAGTCATATTCCTTGATAGCAGTTAACAAATAAAGCACTTAACTATGAACTCAAGGACTAAAATTGACAGCTATAGCAATCAATCAATCAATCTTTATTCATTATAGTGTCAAATCACAACAGAAGTTATGTCATGACTAGGGGTGGGACGAGACTAACGGGAAGAACCCTTATGCTACCCTTTCAGTTTTTAGTATGTGACTGTGAAAATCTTTTGGTGTAAGCCCAGCATTAGTTAAAACCAGACTCGGACAATAATAACAAAAAAATATCCTGACAAATAATCTAAATAGAAACATATTACAGACAGTAGCAGCATTAGAGCTGAAACTCACTCACTCAACGGTGACTCAGTCATTATGAAACCATAAATAGAGAATTGGAAAAAAAAAAAATATATATAGCTGTGTGAAAAAGTCTAAGACATGGGTTACAGGTCTGAATAGATATGCATTCTCATATACGTGTATGTGCACAAGTATGTATTGCCCTACTTCCTCGTCCACAGCCAGCCAGCTCTGCTCCTCACCAAATTCATGACCTACAAGAAACAGCAAACAGAACTTGTACTCAGTATCTGTGTACTGACAAGTACTGTATATGTAGCCATGTAGCCTTTTTGTGATGTAGTGACACTTAGTGAACAAATTTATCTGTCATGAAGGATGACTTAAGTCTCAAAAGAGCCCTAAGGCCTACCTGCATAACTGTTAATTGAACTTAAAAGATATGCAGATGTTTGAAATTAAAACCATCAATATGAAAATCTTCAACCAGGAAATAATCATAATCAAACCTTTTGTTTCAATCTGAGACAAAACAAGTTGCATAATAAACTCACAAAGTCAAGACGAAGCTCTCAGATATGATGGATGACTCAAGCATCATAGAAGAACTTCTAGCAGGTCAGGAAAATCTGTTTGACAGGAGATAATGGTAGCAGAGAATATAAAGAGACATTTATGAATTACCAATTGTCATTTTATCACACATATAGTATGTTTCTTCACATAAACCTTTAAACATACACATATTGCATTCCTCTCACCACATGAAATAAGCTCAGGAACCCAAAAGTGGCCCAGTGAATGATGGAGGAGACAAAGCAGGTCCTCAAAAGGGGACAGAGGGAAAACAACTCCTTGGGCTCTCATATATAGGGTGGCCAACCTAAAAGAGACATGGAAACATTATTAAGTCTCTCATCATCACAAATCAAGTATGATTTCATATAACATTATAAGACACGACATACTCAACAAATTATAGACTTCTCAGTAGCCAAAAAGTGGTGAAGTGGAGGCAGTAAGGGAGCAAATCCTTGAAAATGGACGGAGGAGGAACAACTCCTCAGGCTCTCACATGTCAAGTGGTCAACCTGAGAGGGAACTGGATACATTATTAAGTCTCTAATCATCACAAATTAAGTATGATTTCATAAAACATAAAAAATGATAAACTCACCATACTAGAGGAGACTCAACAGCCAAACTTTGGTGCAGTGAAGGCAGAGAGTGGAGGCAGAGAGAGAGCAAGTCCTCGAACATGGACAGAGGGGGAACAACTCCTCAAGCTCTCACATGTCAAGTGGTCAACCTGAGAGGGAACTGGATACATTATTAAGTCTGAAAAATAAAAAAAAATGTTTTCTTCTGTCCTGCACCTAGAGTTGAAAACTTTTTGGATGTGCGTTTCTTTCAAAACTTTTTTAAAATTATGAAGTATGAATTTATACAACATTAAAAAATACATGATAAACTTACCAAATTCTAACAGTGGTCCCAAATGAGAGAACAAATCCACATATAGAACAGAGGGAGAACGACTCCTCAAATATATCAGAACAACCTGTAATGGAGTAATTGATAATTTAGTGTACATGATCACACCATTAAGGATCAACACATAAGCACAATAAAACTTCTGAAAAGCATCATTAAAATGACAAATAATGAATTACTACATCCATAATGTGTGATGTGTGATAATAATAATAATATTAAATTTTTCTCGCCTTATCAGTGGAGCAGCTTTTTAAGCAGCTCACTCTTCTCTGCAAGTCTGTCTATCACAGAGTCAGAGTCCAAGGCCATGAGGATGTCTTTCTCTGTGGCCATCAACATAAATGCCTCCAATTTATCAGATGAGAGGGTGCTTCTGAGTCTGTTTTTAATAAACTTCAAAATTGAGCGAAAATGTGCGTTCACAAGCCACCTGTGTGAGGGATAATGTAAGCAGGTATTTATAAGCAAGGCCTAGGACAGGGTATGCATCTGTTAGCATGTTGAAACGGTGAAGTATCTTGTAGCAGCACAGAGGGCATTCTTTGCAGGAGCAACAGCTTATGGGAGTTATCTCAACCTCTTCTGTGTTGTCCTCCTCACCACCTGATCCATTTTCTACTGTTCTTGCTTTGTACTCTGCCAATGGGGATGCCTTTAGCCTGTTCCACTGGAGTGCAAAGCTTTTCAACTCGGCCTGCATATTTTCCTTGGTTGCCCTGCTGTCAAATCCTTGCAAGCACTTGCTTAAGTCTTGAAGGGCAGACTGGGGAAGAGCACTGGTGCAGAGCTGAGGGAAGTTTCTGGGATCCAGACATGCCAAGTCAGCATATAGATTGCCGTGTGTTAAAAAGCGCCTATGAATGGCTTCAATTGCTGTGTCCATGATCCGGTTATGCACATTTACCTCATAGGATTTTTCTGCATCATCCAGGGTCTCATCCTGAGCCATCTCTCCAGGCAAGACTTTCTTCATCCACCTCCTCTTTTGTGGCAGCGTGGCCTCCACTTCAATGTCCGTGTCATCTCTCTCTTGGATTTCTGTGTATGTCCAGTTGACAAATGTGTCTGCTGCTGGTTTGGAGATTGTGCAGACAACAGTGAGGAGAATCCTTTGTATTGGCCTTGCATGTTTGATGCCCCATCAGTCGCATTTCCAATGCACATGGTCTTGCTTAGTCCAGAACTTCTGACAGCATGTTGACAAAGGCCTGTCCAGTGGATGAACTGCACTTCAGCACTGCAACAAGCCTCTCATGAACAACATCAGTAACATACCTCATAATTATAGAGCATTGATCCTGAGAGGTGATGTCCTGCATTGTGTCCAGCTGAACTGAAAACATTCCTGCTTTCTTGATATCACTGGAGATGTTTTCTTGAATCAGATGGTGAATTGCATCTATCACTGAGTTGACTGTGGTTTTGGAGAGTAAAGTTACAAGGGAGCCTCTGCCTCTCGTGCCACCAGACAAATGCAACTTTTTGATGTTCTCAATGCAGCTGTCCAGGTGCTCTTTTAAACAGAAATCATACTTCCCCAGTAGAAGTATGAGTTCCAAGAAATTACCATGATCAACTGTGTGGTCTTCCAGAGTATATGCTGCCTCCTTTTCTGACCTCCTGTATGCAAACCCCCTCTTCCCAAGAACCTTGATGACATCTATGATGCGCTCCAAAACCTGTCGTCTCTTTCTGATCTGCTCTGACACTGCTGATATCAGCACTGGCGGATTTCAGGAGGTAAGCTTCAGCACAGTTTCTGTGTGCACTGCTTCTCTCATGCTCCTCTGTGCGCTGGTGTATATGCCTCCAATCTGACATTCCACTGATGAACAGACTGCTATCAGTTCTCTTTCCGAATGCCATGCAGATGAAACAATACAGCATGTGACGCTCTGGACAGTACGTCAGCCACCTTCTACTGGTGCCGTCTCTGCTACAGAACACTTTCTGCACCACTGGAATGCTACTTTTTTGCTGAGGATGGTAATTTAAAAATGACTGGAGATTTTTCTGATCAGGTTGTGAAAAACAATCAGTTATTTGACTGGCACACTCATAGCTCTCAACAGCTGTTTCCCTCTCAGGTGATCCTGTTTTTGGGCTGACGCACTCCTCACTCTCTACAGCTGTTTCCCTCTCAGGTGATCCTGTCTTTGGGCTGACATACTCCTCACTCTCTACAGCCTTTTCCCTCTCAGGTGGTGCAGTCTTTGGGCTGCCTGCATTGGTCTGGCTCTCTCCCTGAACTGACCAGCTGGACTTGCCCTGAACCTGTCTGGGCTGGACATAGGGAAAGCATTTATCATTGGATGGGGAAATAACTCAAAACCACAGAATAATGTACAAGATAAAAGATTATTTCATATTGAACGAAACATTCACGACCGTAACAACACTAGTGGCTTTGCCATGTTTTCATTATGACACTTACTAGTGTTTTGAAATACAAAAACTTACTACTTACTACTTACAGCTCATTGGTCCATGTGAATGTTTACTGTTGCTATGGCAACAAGAGACTGCTGACGTTAGCAGCTCTAAGCTAGTTTAGCTAAATCACCTGAACAATAATAACCCATAATATCACAATTCGGCATATTTAAACAAAATCAACCACAACTACCAACATTCACAGCCCTTCAACTCTGGGCTAATATGTTGTCACAAGTAGGACTATGCAGTTAATTAGGTCACATCACATTCAATGTAAAAACGTTTTCTACTTTGTTTTGGACATGTCTCAAAAATGTAGCCTAGCCAGCCCCAGGCTAACGTTACTTACCATGTATGCCTCCACTCGCCCGTCTCCCGGCGCAGCAGCACCTGCTGAGGTGGTGACCCCAGCACCAAATAGGTCCGTCAATTTAGAATATTTAACAGCCTCCACCTCCAGAGACTTCAGCTTTTTAAGTCGCAGTTTTTCAGCGTTTCTTCCGCTTATCCATTTTCCGGTCCCGCCCCACCCTGGTTTGTATTGTGATTGACAGCACTGTCAGGGCTCTCTGAGCCTGTCAGCCCATGATTGATTGACAATGACAAACAATAGACCAATAATATGTGTCGATGCTGGCAACACACTGCTAGCCCTTTGTAGCCAATCGGCCGGCCCAATTGGAGGGAATTTAGAGGACAAAAAACCAAAACAAAAAAACCTAGCGGACCGGACCGGCCCACATTGGGTCAACGGCCCACCGGGACGATGTCCAGTATGCCAGATGGCCAGTCCACCCCTGACTAGAGCTGTATGTTTTGTCTGAAGTGAACATAAATATAAACTGCATTGTTTAATGAGCTCTGTCCAGGATGTAACCTTGACTTTTATTTTGTAGATCTGTGGAATGTAGGTTATAAAGTTTAATTTGTTTTTCTTCAGTAAATGTAATTTAAACAAAAGATCACATAACAGAATTATTACACTAATAATAATATTGTATTTTATTATTTATACTAAAGTAATTAATCTTATTGTTTTCCTTGTTTGGATAGAAACAGTTGAATCACAAGTTCATTGTGCAGCAGAGCTCCTGTGTCAACCATCAGCGTGATGGGATACCTCACTCAGTCCATATGGAGTTTATTAATTATATCTATTATGTATTAATATTGTAATTATAAATATACGTTTATTAATGTGCCTTTAAAAGGTTTTCAACATGATCTGGAGTCAGTATTGCATATGTTTTCATTAACACCACATCTGACCCTGTGTTTTCCTTCAGTTAAGTTTGAGAACACTGACATATTATCATCTTTGTAGTTGACATGTTGAACCTGTGATCAAACATCTGTTTATCTCCACATCCAGCTGTTAGAGATTATCATGGTGATCCATGTGGAGTGGTGTCTGTGTCACCTGATGAATCTCAGTCCAGTGTTCCCTCTCTTTCTTTTAGATCTGTTTTTGGTCCTCTTTAGCTGCTCAATGCTGCACTATGTTCACCAACTGCTCTCTGACTGTTGGCAGCAACAGGTAGAGGACAGAGGCTGATAACAGCTGCTTCTGGAAACGATACTGATGAGTGTGGAGAGAGTGAAACTGTGGTCCTTAAAACCAAAACAAAACCTCCTCCTCCTCCTCCTGTCCTCTTCCTAAGGTCCAGTCTCTTCATACTATCTGGATCTCCTGAGATCGTCTGAAGTGTTGTTATCAGTCAGTCTGCTCAGTCCCTCAGTTTAGACGTCTTCTGTCTCCATGTGCGGAAAGGCCTCCACCAGCAGAGTTCAGCTGGTTGAAGCTGAAGTAATGGAGCAGTTGAGACAATGCTAATGACCCAGATTAATGTGTATGTGAGGTGTCTAAATAAACTGCAGTGTGTATGTTCATGGTGATGAAGGAAAGTGTGTGTGTGTTTTAATCGTTTCTGGAAACAGAGGAGCTCAGAGGAATAAGATACATCATCAGAGAATCAGTGTTGATCTGGATCTGCAGGTGATGACAGAGCAGAAACCAATCAGAGTCCAGCATCTGTGTAAATGTTTTAAAATGAGCTACAGCTGTAGGTCTGGACCGACAAGGTGACTGCAGTGTGATGACACATGTCTCTGCTGTAGTTTCCACCTCTCTGCTGAAGCTCCTATATTTAGACCAGCTGCAGCTGATTTATAAAAAGACATGATGAAGTATCTCAGCCTGCCTTTACTGTAGCGAAGCAGAGGTGATGAAGCTGTTTCTACTGTCTACAGTGAGATTGAAGGCCTCTACATCTGACTCACATCATGGTCACACTCTGATTCTTCGTACATGACTGGTCTCTGATTTCTGATGACACAGCATTCATTCATCTGATGAGGCCACTGGTTTATCAGGGGTTGTCTCTATAGACAGTGGGACAGGAGGGTCATCTTCAGGTCCTCACCAGTTTACCTGTATTATCAGAGAGGTCTCTGTCATCAGTCACAGATGTTCTTGTTCAGGTGAGGAGTCAGTAGCGCTCAGGCTCCTGTAGTGTGGAGAACAGTGTGTCCTGTGGTGGAGAATCCTCCTCTTTAGTCAGCTCACAGAGGTGGGAAATATGATATGACCATGTTGGGTGTCATTAATAACAGGCTGCCTTAAGTTGGTGTGTGGCTTCCACTGTCGTGATTAGAGATGATGAAGTTTCTGTTGTACAGATTCTACAGAAAACAACGGTCCTACTATTAATCCTGTCTCTCTCAGGCTCAGTCAGACTAGAGACTAAGAGCACATGTTGTACAGTCATGCTCCCCAGAGGATGAAGCTTCTTGACTGTAGGTTCACTGACTATTCCTTTAGCATCATCGTCATCATCATCATCACATTCACATTCCCACAGGATGAACTGTAATAACTAATAATTAATGTAATAATAATGTAATAACTAAGTTGTAGCTCCTGTAGATCAAATCTGAATCACAATAAACAACTGAAGATCCAGGTGGAGGCCCAGGTGGAGTTCCAGGTGGACTCAGGTTAGGTTTTGTCTAAGTGGAGCAGACCACTTAAAGTGAAGCTCTTGTTTTACCTCCAGAAAGAGACTAACCTTGAGAGGCAGCTGGAATTCGCTCATAGCTGCACCACAGTGGTTGGGACTAATGAGGATCCTCTGAGGGAGAGCTACTTGCAGTTTCATCTACACCAGGGATGCCAGGGTGAAATTGGTCAGGGGGCCAGATTTTTTTCAAGTGAGACCTCAGCGGGCCGAATTACACTTTCAAACTGAAAAGACCAAAAACTGACTCAACATCACTGTTTGAAATTATTCATTAAGGCCTACACATCAAAAAGAAATTGCATTGGCACCACAATAACCTCACAATGAAGCCTACAATTACATAGAAGCCTAAAGCAAGTTACAGTACCCTCTGAAAACATAACATTGTCCTATCCATGCTAGGGCTGTCAAAATTGCTCAAAAATGACGTTCGAATATTCCCTCTAAAAAACACATATATTAAAACTATTTGAATATCTATTTGCGCATTATTCAATGACGCGCATCACATCAATACCAGGACAAACTAATACGAGACATAACTACTGTATAGGTAGGCTAGTTTATTTAAGTTTAAACATATTTGACAACATATTACCTACATAAAAATAACATGAACTAATGGCCAAGACCGCAGAGCTCTCTCTAGCTCTCACACGTGCTCGCATGCGCTCTCTCTCTCTCTCTCTCTCTCTCTCTCTCTCTCTCTCTCTCTCTCTCTCTCTCACCCGCCCCCTCACGCTCTCTGTGCATACTAGTTTAAATGAACAACAACAATAAACAAATGCTGGGTGCTGATCAAAAGTTTTGTGCAAGCAATTTAAGCTTAGGGATGGGCGATGTCTCCTTCACTGGTAGGCTATATCGTCCGCGCGCGAGGGGAGGAGGGGGGCTCACTGCGCTGTTTGTCTCCTGCTCCATGCTCAAAGTCACACCAGGCAGTCTATGCAACTGACAGGTTCCACGAAAATTAAAATAAAAAATAAAACATTAGATTTAAATAAAAATAAAACTCTCCCATATCAACCCACGGGCTGGATGTGATGTTCAATCGGGCTGGGTCCGGCCCGCGGGCCGTAACCATGGCATCCCTGATCTACACGCTAACTATCTTTGAAAGCTCCTCAGACTGCTGCTCTTCTGTCCTCTTCTTCTATGTCATATGACAGAGAGATGGTTCATCCAATCAGCTGCTGAGTATTTTTCTTCGGAGATGTTTAACTGGTAGGTTAGGATGAGACTCTGAGATCCAGTAAAACACAGAGTTTAAACTGAAGAGCAGACGTTAGATACAGCTGTTTCCTTGTGTGTTTTACAGCTGTTTTACAACTGTTTCACCAGTGGTTTACAGGTGGTTTACAAGTAGTTTACAGGTGGTTTACAGAATGTTTACAGGTGGGTTACTGGTGTTTTACAGGTGTTTTACAAGTAGTTTACAGTTGGTGTACAGGTAGTTTACAGGTGGTTTACTAGTGTTTTACAGACCGTTTACAGACCGTTTACAGGTGTTTTACAGGTGTTTTACAAATAGTTTATTGGTGTTTTAACAGTGTTTTGCCAGTAATTTTCAATTGGTTTACAGGTAATCTACAGGTGGTTTACAGACCGTTTACAGGAGATGTTGACATTAAGACCACTGAGGTATGTGTGTGGACATCTGTGTCTGAGTGTACGACAATAAGTGACTGTCATCAGACAGAATGATGTGTGTCTCTACAGTCTCCACCAGACCTGTTTAAGTTCACCATGCAGACGGGATGTGAACCTCCCTCACACTCATGTATGAGCAGCTTGAACAGCTGTGTGTCTGTCTGTCAGGAATAATCAGACTGTGTGTGTGTGTGTGTGTGTGTGTGTGTGTGTGTGTGTGTTTTCTCGCTGTGAGGAAGACTTGTCTTCTTATGTGAGCGGAAGATGACTTGTGAGGCTCCTCTGTTTTCCTCTCACTTCCTGTTTGCTGGTCATGAATGGATCAAGTACATCACTGCAGATGTTTGGTGCTGACCCCAGATCTGTGTCTGTCTTGCATGTCTGTCATTAGAACACAAAGCCAGTCATAGTCTCTGCTGACTGCAGTGTCCTGATCACACCTGAACCTGGCTCACCTGAGAGGGACGGAGATCTCTATCAGACCACTCCTGACATTTGTTCTGCTCCTTGTCCAGGGGAAACCTGGACCTAGCATGCTGTGTGGCTCCCACTCCTCCTCTTCAGAAGAAAGTTCAGTGCCAGAGTCAGAACAAGAGTTCACTGACATCCCTGACAGAGAAAACAAGATATAAAGAGATGACAGATCTCTGACCTGAGCACCAAAACTCTACAAACAACCATGTTGCAGTCAAAGTCACTGAGATCACATTCTGATGTTTTATGTTAACATTAACTGATACTCCTGATGTGGATCTGCAGGAATTACACACTGCTGTCACATGATTGGCTGATTGCATAATTATATGAGTAAAGGCAACAATTTACCATAAAAGCCAGAGGTGTCCCTATATGTCTCTACCTGATACCTACCTCTACACCTGTGTTGGTGTGCAGGGACTTAAGATCAGTTTTCTATATATTAATGAGAACACGTCCACATGAAGGTGTTCAGTGTCATCTTTCTCATCTAAAAACAGAGCTGCCAAAGTCATCTCAGAGTGGATGAGTGTTAACACACTGACTTAGTGTTTCAGGGTAACTACAATGTAAGCTGTCCAGTCAGGACAGCTGTTGGTAATGACTGCTGGTTGACATGATACTGACGAGCTTTGATGTCATTCTTGCTCAAGTGTCTGACAACAACCCTCAGGTGAATTCAGCTTTAAGTCACAGAGAGGCTGATCACAGGTGTAACAGACCTCACCACCTGAGACTTCATGAAAACAAACTGGAGATTTTAACCATACAGATTCTTAGGCGTAGACTGCTATAGTCTCGTAACCTGCCAGTCCAATCAGATATGAATAGAACAGCACACACCCATCTCTGACACCAGTTAACATGCAGATGTATCTGACAGCTGAATGGCCCTGCATTAGGAACCTGTATTACAGGCTCCCTGTGATGGTTTCAGGTGTTCAGAGAGTGTGTGGAAACAGGCATACCAAACTCTCAGGAAGGTTTGGATGCTTTCACCTGTCAAATGTTGCTATTGCAGATTCAAACAGTTTTTCATCTGTTTATGCTTTGTATTAAAGTGTCTATTAATAGGATTGATTGGGTTATTGGATTAATTGTATTGGGGTCTTGTTAATTCTTCCTTATTTGCTCATTCGGTCACTTCCAGCCTCATCTTATTTAATGTCATCACAAGTTTCTGTTGTGACTTGTTTTCTCCTGTAGAGCCAATGCTCACGTCTCTGTCTCCTGTGTTTCCTTTTAGAATCCAGTACCATGAGACTGAAACCCCAAAAGGCTCCTCTCTATGTGAGTATCTAACACTGTAGCATGATGTCACCTCAGTGCAGCTGTAGTTGGTGAAATGTAGCTGCCCTGCTGCCTTGCCATCTCAGGTGATGAGCTGGTACAGATTTGGTGTGATTAACCTTTCTAAAGACAAACAGAACCTCATGTGGATTCTTTAGTGTTGGTCTTGACACAGCAGATGTGTCTGGTGTCTTTATACTGAGTCCTCCAGCAGCTGTTGTCAGATATTAAAGCTAATTGTGCAAATAAAGCTAAATTGCTACACAACTAATAAGCCATACTCTAATAGTGACTAAGCTGTTATTTATCTCTGAATGTATTTCCATGAAAGGTCTCAAGTAAGTCTATGAGCTACTGCTTGTGACCAGAAGGTTAGCCTCTGTTAGCCTCATTTAGCTTCAGTTAGCCTCATATAGCCTCTGTTAGCATCAGATAGCCACATTAGCCTTGGTTAGGCTCACCTAGCTGTTGTTAGCCTCATTTAGCCTCACCTAGCCTTTGTTAGCCTCAGTCAGCCTGATAGCTTCCAATAGCCTTTGTTAACCTCAGATAGCCTCAATTAGCCTCAGTTAGCCTCTGTGGTTGTTGTGCTGTGTAACAGCTGCAGCGCTTCTGTGTTGGGGTTTTCTGAGGTAATGAAACACCTTGAATTAAAAACAGCATTTTGAGATATGTGTCGTCTATGAACACACATCCTCTATATAAGTTAGTGAGTCTGTTGTGTAGTAACTACAGCGCAGACATGATACTTATATAATACATGGCTACAAAATGACCACCATCATTAATCCTAATAATCGAATAATAATAATATTCTTATCTGTCTGTTTGACACACCTCCATTTAGTCAGTGTACAGCAGTAATTTAAACTGACATGGTGACAATATGGTGACTTTTGAAAATGTTAATTTGAAAACATTTGAGATCAGTCTGAGCTGTTTCCTAATGTGACACCATTTACATACTGGCTTTTGGTCATCTAGAACTTGTCCCTGATGATCCGAATCGGATACTAAATACCTACATTCACCAGTCTGAAAGTGTTTGTGATTTGTAATCAGATACCTTCAGAACTAGTGAATTAAATTATCAAAAAATATTATTAAATAATAACTTTAAAACGGAATATAGTCTTCAGGGGCACCAGCCTAAACTAAGCTGTCAGCCAAGACTCAAAGCAGGACTCAGATGCAGAGATTTTAGATAACAAAAGGCTTTTATTGAATTCACCGAAGACCTCGGACCGAGTGACAAACAAATGGCTACAAACAAAACTAGACACTAAACTCTGACTATAGAGAAAACAATAAACACTCCAAGAGGAGGAAAAAGTAACTCTAATAAAAAGAAACAAATAAACACAAAACGCTCCGTATGGAGGAAAAACCTGCCTATATAAAATAATTAGGCTACAAACAAAAATCACTCTTAACGAGGAAAAAACCAAGGACTATGAATCTAAGCTATGATATGAGTTAAACAAAAAAATCACTCTTTAACGAGGAATAAACAAAGGGCTATGAATCTAAGCTAAGATAAGAATTTAACAAACAAAAAAATCACTCTTAAACGAGGAAAAAACAAAGGGCTATGAATCTAAGCAATGGTAGAAAATTTACAAACAAAAAATCACTCTTGAACGAGGAAAACGAAGGGCTATGAAATTTAGCTAAGGAAAAATTTACAAACAAAAAATCACTCGTCACGAGGAACATATGGCTTACTATGGCGATGGCTGTGGACATGGATCAAGGCTCTGGTGCAGGACAAGGACGAAGACACTCTGGCACAAGACAAGGGGAACACAGACTATTTAAACACATGGAGGGAAATAGGGGACAGGTGGAAACACTTAGGGCAATCAGACTGAGACACATGAGGAAGGGCAAGTGACCTGAAACGAGAGGAGAATTATTTTTCAAAATAAAACAGGAAATGACAGGACAAAACAAACCCAAGACAAGACAACCTCACCACGGTGTGACATAAGCAAAATAGCCAATATTGTTTAAGTCTCAAATTATTAATATTAATCTGGAACTCTGATTAATAATTATCTTAATAACCAAACAACCATATCAACGGTAAGTTAAAGTGAAGGATTGGAATTCTACTGAGTAGAGGTTGGCAACATTCACACTTGTGCAACATTAAACACACCAGTAGTTATACTTAAAGACATTTATTTACAATGGAACAAAGTAAAAACACAATGTCTAATCTAGTATATACATGTATTTGTGTGTGTGTGTGTGTGGGGGGGGGGGGGGGCAAAGATGGCCAATTCAAATTGGTTGCTGTGACCAGATGACCTGAACAGAGAAGACTACACAAGATGACAGTAAACAAAGAAACTACTCAAAATGGCCGCTAAGACCACCTAGTGTGTGGGGGAGGGAAGGTGTGAGTTTCTTTGTTCACTGTTATACTGCTACACCTGTGTTGGTGTGCAGTGACTTTAGATCAGTATTCTATATATTAACGAGAACAAATCCACATAAAGGGGTTCAATGTCATCTTTCTCACCTAAAAACAGAGCTGCCAAAGTCATCTCAGAGTGGATGAGTGTTAACACACTGACTTAGTGTTTCAGGGTAACTACAATGTAAGCTGTCCAGTCAGGACAGCTGTTGGTAATGACTGCTGGTTGACATGATACTGACGAGCTTTGATGTCATTCTTGCTCAAGTGTCTGACAACAACCCTCAGGTGAATTCAGCTTTAAGTCACAGAGAGGCTGATCACAGGTGTAACAGACCTCACCACCTGAGACTTCATGAAAACAAACTGGAGATTTTAACTGCACAGGTTATTAGCCTAGCTCATGTAATATAAAGGTACCAGGTTAGAGGGAGAAGGTTAGCTGCATGCAGGTTCTAGAACCGAAATGTACTACAGGTATGTGTGTGAACATACAAGTACACGATTAACTGTTTGACTAACCACAACCTCAGCAAACATATCAACAAAAAGACCTTAATCAACAGGTACAAGTTAAGACTTCTGCTGCTTAGCTGTGCTATGCTGTGCTAGGATAGGTTAGGCCCAGTCAGTTAACGTTACCCAGTCCTTGGAACAAAATAAAGAGGTCCTTTCCAGTGTTGTTGTTAAGTCCAGTGAGTTGGGTGGCTTCCTGGTGGATTAAAGTCCTGTCTGGCTGTGTGACTTCCGCTGTTATCTCCTTTGTTCTCCTCACAGAGTTAGCTATTCCACGCTAACTCTGCTGTGACTCCTGTTGCTTGGAAAATCCGCTGGCTGACCTTGTGTTGTAGCCGCTGATTCATTGCTCACTCACTGATCCCTGTTACCAACTCACTTGTCATTTGTTACAGCTGATTGTTCATTCTTCACTTCTCACAGTTGCTGCTCACTCTGTATTGCTTACTCTTAACTGCTCACTCTTTACTCTTCACTGCGCACTCTTCACTGTTCACTCTTCAGTCTTCACTGCTCACTCTTTACTCTTCACTGCTCACTCTTCCGTGTTTACAGCTTACTCTTCACTCTTCACTCTTCACTGCTGCTTCTTCACTTCCCACTCTTCACTCTGCACTGCTCACTCTTCACTTTTTACTGGTCACTCTTCATATCACTCTTCACTGCTCACTCTTCACTGTTCATTGCTCACTCTTCAATGTTCACTGCTCTCTTCACTCTTCACTGCTCACTCTTCACTTTTCACTGATCACTCTTCATGTCACTCTTCACTGTTCATTGCTCACTCTTCAATGTTCACTGCTCACTTCACTCTTCACTGCTCACTGTTCAGTGTTTACTTCTCACTCTTCACGTCACTCTTTACTGCTCACTCTTCACTCTTTGTTGCTCACTGTTGACTTTTCACTGCTGATGACATTCAGAAAAACAGTGGATGGTTGTGATCAGTACCAGGGGAGAAGTCTCATTTGATTGATACAGCCCAATGTCACCAGTTTGTTTCAAACTGTTTCAGTGTAGAGTGTAGAGTGGACCACACCCAATGTCCTCAGAGCCTTCAATCAACAAAACAAAACAATATCACCATAAGCTCCATTCAGTAGCTGTGTAAGAGCTTTCAATTCAAGTATTTATTCTTAGCAGCTTTCATACAGGTTAGTACACTTCACCTATATGACATCAGTGTGTCGTATAGATTTCTGTCTTGCAGAGGGAGGTGCTGTTTCCACAAGTGAATGTGTGTCTCCTCTCAGGGGGAGTGTGTGTTGACTGTTCAGCTTGACGATGATGATGTGTGTCGTGCTGAGGAGGAAGAGGAAGAAGAGGAGGTGGAGTTTTATCTTTTATTCTCAGGATCCACCCAGAGACATGTAAGCAGCACCCTGAGAGTCAGCCACATCACTCTGCAGGCTGTGTGTCCAGGTACAACACACAAACACAAACACACACACACACACACACACACACACACACACACACACACGCACACACACACACACACACACACACACACTGTGTAAGTGAATAAAATGTTGACCTGAATGAAAGAAGAGTGTCAATAGATTGAGTTTTAGGAGATAAGGCCATAATATTGCATATATACATACTGTGTATATATATATATATATATATATGCAACTGAAATGAAAACAAAGGATCAAATATATTAAAAGCTGCCTATATTACTTGACCCAAGCATTTTCACTGCATTATTGCTCCTTAATAAAAGTATTCATATCAGCGCATATCGGGGAATATATATGACTTTACTGATAAATTGTGATAGGCCAGCCGACCGATAAATCATTAAATAGTTGTTATATTTGGAGAATTTAACTTAGTGTAAGATTTGATTAGTTGTCATTTCAGTTGTTATACTCTTTAATGATAATAATATTTATTATTTTTCCTCTTAAAATTAAAACTGTTCTTATATTTTGACTTAATCTTATGTAGCAGCAGTAGTAGCTTTGTGTGAGTGTTTTATGCTATGGTTGGAGATGCTCTGGAGAAATGTTGATTAGCCTGTCAGGGCACAGCTGATGTGTGAGCTGTTGACACATTTCACATCATGTCTCAGTGAAATCTTATATGGACCTCACACATCGTTACCTACTGACACAGACACTCAGCAGGCCTCTTCAGTATCATTGACACAAAACTGCTGCTACATAAGGGCTGTTGCTGTGGCGTCCAGGTGTTTCTTTTATTTTTCCCACCCCATTTATACCAATGAAGGTAGGCTAAATAACAGAAACACCTCTGTATAATGTAATACAGCTCAACAGCTCCACACACTTTAACCAAAATGATCAGTTGAGAACTATTTTATTACTAAGTTATTATAACCTTCATGCTGGAGAATTTACTACAGGACTGTTGTATCAGACTGCATCATCACTGCATAATAATAGTTTTATTTTATATTATTATCATCATCATATAACATGTTTACCCCTCCTTTTAAAAATGTAATGTTTTATTGTGTACTGTAAGAACATCAGTGTTCAACAGTGTTTGTGTTCTCAGCTGAATGAACCAGCCTGTAGTGTGATGGTGGTGACAGAGATGATGCCTCAGTGGTGATAATACCGACTGAACACCACTGCTCCTCAGGCTCTATGAGTGTGTTTGTGTGTTAAAAGTTGTTAAATGTTGTTTTGACCTTATTTTTTTATTCATGGGATGTCAGGATCAGAAATGGTTTCTCTCTTTCTCTCTCTCTCTCTCTCTCTCTCTTTCTGTGTAGCCCACAATCTGTGTGAGCAGGTCTTGGTGACATTGTGTTGGGCTCGGCCTGGTGGACCAGTGGACTCACACTCCCAGGAGACCTTCTGCTTTGTTCAGGTGACAGCTCTGTCCCCTCTGGCTTAAAGGTGGACTTGCTGATGCAGATCAGTCCTGTTTGCACCATGTGTTGTTTTCAGACACAGCTGATGAGAGAACAGAATTCTGAGCCGATTTAGACCAACATTGATACTGTAAAGGAGCCTGACATCCTGCAGTCAATGACAGCTGCTGTTAGCTACTGTTCGCTGCTGGTAGCTTTTGTTAGCTATTGTTAGCTGCTTTTGGCTGCTGTTAGTTGCTGTTAGTTGTTTTCAAGTACTGTTACCTGCTGTTAACTGCTGTTAGCTACTTTTAGCTGGTGTTAGCTACTGTTAGCTGATGTTAGCTACTGTTAGCTCATCACGGTATACTGCTGTAGGCTAATAATAAGGTATTACATCTCACTCTTTGTCTTTAACTGATGTGTTTGGTGATGTTGTCAGATGATGTCGTAGTTATAAAATCAGGATTATAGCAGCAGCAGAGCAGCAGCTTGGAAGAGACATGTAGTCTTAATGAGCCACATTTCTGACACTGTTTCAAACTTGTTCTATTGTCATGACAACAGAAACAGAAAAACATGTCAATGATGATACAACATAATGATGTCAGTTGGTTCCAGCAGCTCCACAACAGTTTTCAACTATGTCTTCCATCATTGACCAGGCACAGTCCAGACAGATACTGTGTTTGGACCTGGTCTTCTTAAAAAACATCAGCCGTGGTCTCAGCTCTGCTCTGTGTGCACATGTGAAGTCTTATGAGAGTATTACGATGTCATTAAAATGCACTGAAAAAGCACACAGTAATTTGAAAGATTTTTCAGAATAATGACGCCAGAATCAATGTGTTTTTGGTATGTAGGACTTGGCCCTCGACATGGCCCGCTTCCTGCTTGACAGCACAGCTCCTCAGACAGTATTACTATTTGATGATGAGCAGGTAAAGAGCTGGGAGTTGCATATATATTTATTCAGTAAAATGGTTTGCATGTTGCATCAGGAAAGACATAAGACAAGTGTCACCTTTGACCTGTTTATATTTTTTCTTTGTCTGTGTGTGTGTGTCTGTGTCTCTATCTGTGTGTGTGTGTGTGTGTGTGTGTGTGTGTGTGTGTGTGTGTGTGTGTGTGTGTCAGATTCCCCTGAGAGAGTGTGAGAGGTTGGATGAGAGCCTGCCTCTGGCCCTGAAACACCTCAGCATGCCCCACCACAGGACTGCACACACACACACACACACGGATGTGGACAGCCAGATGTGTCACCAGGCACATACTATCAGAACAACAGAGACACACACTCATAGTGACACAGACAGACGCAACACAGAGACACACAAGGAGACCTGGATGGATGTGCCCACCCTGCTGGACAGCCGCAGCGGTGAGTTAGCATGCTTTTATTTTTAAAGTCATTGTCAGTCACTGTTTGCTTGTGTCCTCTGGTCTGTGTTACTCCACGACTCTGAGTGCTGAGGTCACTGACCCATGGCAGTCACCACCATGTTGGCATTAGCCAGCGTCAGCATTAGCCAGCCTGCGAGGCTAACCAGTGGAGTAGAAACTCAGCAGCAGGATGTCTTGATTGTTGTAAAGGGACAGACCACTTAACTGGGAATTTTTAGCACAACAATGGCAACAAAGGCTCCTAGCAACAAAGGCTCACAGTCAGCACTCAGCTGTTGCCATGGGGACACCCACTCAGAAGCTTGATGCTTTCAGACAGTGTTTCCACAAATATGTCTAGAAACACTTTTGGAAACAAGACTTAAAAGTACCTTGTGAAAACAATGTTGAACAGATCAGATATGACCAGATGATAGAACGTCTTTCATATTTAAACTCAGTCCCATGACTGGAATGTCTAGGTTTAAATAAAAACTAGTATCAGTTATAAAGCAGTACCACAGATTAATGTCACTGCACTCTGAGATTTCTGACATGTTTCTCTCCCCCACGATGTGTCTGCCTCTCTCTGTGCAGTCTTATCAGCTGGCGCCCCCCCTCATGCTCTCTTGTTCATTCCTCTCCAGCTGCCTCTCAGAGCCAGCAGCTCTCCCGCCTCCTGCACCTGGCTGCTAATTACGGTCTGAGGACGGTGGCCTCATTCCTCCTGCAGCAGCCAGGATGCTGGGAGGCTCTGAGCAGGACTGACACTCTGGGACCGACTGCAGTATGTGTGGCAGACAGCAGAGGACATCAGCAGCTGGTGAAGCTCTTCACTGCGTGAGTGTCTCATATCTCAGTTTAAGAAGAGCTGCTATAGAGAGAAGTTGTTTCTGTGCCTCTGTGGCTTTAGGTTTTCAGGTGGTCCCCTCCTCATGAATGTGATATCACAGGAGGGAACTTCTTAAAATTGGGTACAAACTTCACTTGGACTCTGAGAAACTGATTAGAAGTTTTTTTGTGATCTGATTGTGTCTGTCAATATATGTGTGTACATACAGTGGTATGAAAAAGTTTAGGCACCCCTCTGAGGCTGCATAATAATTTACTCCGTCTTCTCAGAAAATGATCACAGTGGCATGCCATTCATTTTCTAATAAAAGCTGAGTACTGGGGTATTTTCCAGACAAAGATTTTTAGTGTAGCAATATTAAGTTGTATGAAATTAAATCAGACTTGAAAAATAGGCTGTGCAAAAATTTGGGCACCCTTGTCATTTTTTCGATTTGAATACCTGTAACTACTTAGCACTGCTTAATTGGAACACAAAATTGGTTTGGTGAGATCATTAAGCCTTGAACTTCATAGACAGGTGCATCCAATCATGAGAAAAGGTATTTAAGGTGGCCAATTGCAAGTTGTTCTTCTCTCTGACTCTCCTCTGAAGAGTGGCAACATGTGGGCCTCAAAACAACTCTCAAATGACCTGAAAACAAAGATTGTTCAACATTATGGTTTAGGGGAAGGCTAAAAAAAGCTATCTCAGAGATTTCAGCTGTCAGTTTCCACTGTGAAGAACATAGTGAGGAAATGGAAGACCACAGGCACAGTTCTTGTTAAGGCCAGAAGTGGCAGGCCAAGAAAAATATCGGAGAGGCAAAGGCGAAGGATGGTGAGAACGGTCAAAGACAACCCACAGACCACCTCCAAAGACCTACAACATCATCTTGCTGCAGATGGTGTCACTGTGCATCGTTCAACAATTCAGCTCACTTTGCACAAGGAGAAGTTGTATGGGAGAGTGATGTGGAAGAAGCCTTTTCTGCACACACACCACAAACAGAGTCGCTTGAGGTATGCAAAAGCACATTTAGACAAACCAGCTTCGTTTTGGAATAAGGTGCTGTGGACTGATGAAACAAAGATTGAGTTTGGTCATAACAAGGGGCGTTATGCATGGCAGCGAAAGAACACAGCATTCCAAGAAAAACACTTGCTACCCACAGTAAAATCTGGTGGAGGTTCCATCATGCAGTGGGGCTGTGTGGCCAGTGCCGGTACTGGGAATCTTGTTAAAGTTGAGGGTCGCATGGATTCCACTCAATATCAGCAGATTCTTGAGAATAATGTTCAAGAGTCAGTCACAAAGTTGAAGTTACGCCAGGGCTGGATATTTCAACAAGACAACGACCCAAAACACTGCTCAAAATTTACTGAGGCATTCATGCAGAGTAACAAGTACAATGTTCTGGAATGACTATCCCAGTCCCCAGACCTGAATATCATTGAAAATCTGTGGGATGATTTGAAGCGGGCTGTCCATGCTCAGCAACCATCAAACCTAACTGAACTGGAGATGTTTTGTAAGGAGGAATGGTCCAAAATACCTTCATCCAGAATCCAGACACTCATTAGAGGCTATAGGAAGCGTCTAGAGGCTGTTATTTTTGCAAAAGGAGGTTCGACTGAATATTGATGTGATTTTTCTGTTGGGGTCCCCAAATTTATGCACCTGTCTAATTTTGTTTTGATGCATATTGCACATTTTCTGTTAATCCAATAAACCTCATTTCACTACTGAAATATTGCTGTGTCCATCAGTTATTTGATTGATCAAAATGAAATTGCTGATCCAAACACCCAATGATTTATAAATGAAAATAATGGAAATTGTCAGGGGTGCCTAAACTTTTTCATACCACTGTATATGTGTACAAAAATTGGTTCTTAACAAAATTGTCCTCACAATCATAGAAAGACATGAACACACACACATACACCGTGCTGATTTGCCTTATAGATGCTCTCATACTTGAGAGTAATAACAGTAAGAGTTAATGAGTCTAATTAGCCAATAAAAATCAGCTTTGTCGATTTCTCCCCAGATAATGCATTAGTAGTGTGTGTGTGTGTGGCTGTATTTAGAAAAATCACAGAGATCAAAGAGTCTCTTAACAAGCAGTTTCAAACACCTGTGTCTAGCTGGAAGACAGAGCTGGCACAGAGCTGAGGCGAGCCTCTCAAACAACTGCTATTTCTTGAACCATGAGTGGACCATAAGCGGAACAACTGCTATTATTGAAAATAACTGTAACTCCTATCAGAACCATTAACAAACCATGATTGGCACAATATCTTTGTGGACACAGGAGTGAGTTACAAAAAACGGTCAGTTCTGCTTTTCTCAGGAAATCAGCTACTGAATTTGCAATCAACTGGAGAGGTGGAGGGTACTCCCATCACTATGAGGCTCTGTGCTTAGGTAGATTTTGTGTAAACCATAATAGTTGTCAAAATACCAATTTAACCCAAAAGAGTCTCAAGTCTTTGGACCTGTTTAACATTTCAACCACTTTTCTACAATGAAGTATGACGCAGCAGTAGAGCTCCAAAGACGGCTGGGTTTGGTCATTTTGAAGATGTCTCCCCATTAATCCCCATATACATCAACATGGTTACTCGAATTGCTAAGAAAAGTCATGGCACACCATTCCTGATCAAGCTGGATGCACTGATATATATATTACCTGGATTTTCTCAAAGCTGCGGGAGTAATTTTGCGCTGAGATTTCAATACGGAAGATGATTAAGACAAATAAGTATGCAGGATAATAATACATACAGTGCATCCGGAAAGTATTCACACCCCTTCACTTTCCCCACATTTTGTTATGTTACAGCCTTATTCCAAAATGGATTAAATTCCTTTTTTTCTCATCAATCTACACACAATACCCCATAATGACTAAGCAAAAAAGGTTTTTTAGAATTTTTAGCAAATTTATTAAAAATATTTCTCCCATTCTTCTGCAGAGAAGAATGGGAGAAATGCCCCAAATACAGGTGCACCAAGTTTGTAGCTTCATACCCAAGAAGACTTGAGGCTGTAATCACTGCCAAAGGCGCCTCAACAAAGTACTGAGTAAAGGGTGTGAATACTTATGTACATGTGATATTTCAGTTTATTGTTTTTAATAAATTTGCAAGAATTTCTAAAAAACCTTTTTTGCTTTGTCATTATGGGGTATTGTGTGTAGATTGATGAGAAAAAAAAGGAATTTAATCAATTTTGGAATAAGGCTGTAACATAACAAAATGTGGGGAAAGTGAAGGGGTGTGAATACTTTCCGGATGCACTGAATATGCCTTTAATGCAGTGGGAACGAAGGATCTCCTGAACCTCTCTGTTCTGCAGCACAGTGAGATGGAACGTTTGCTGCAGCTGTGGCTGCTTCTCTGTCCTGCCAGAATTTTGTGGAGAGGGTGGTTGGTATCGTCCAAGATGGCCTCCACCTTACATTGCCTGCATCTCTCAACAACAGTCCTGAGTGAGTCCAGAGTCCAGTCCTCCTGCGCATGCTTTAATCTTCTATTCAGCTCATGTTGCACACACCTGAGCTTCTCCCTGTCTCCATCCCTGAAGGCCTCCCTTTTCTGGTTGAGGAGGGTTTTGATGTTACTTGTGATCCAGGGTTTATTGTTTGGAAAGCAGTGTACAGTCCTTGCTGGTATTACAGTGTTCATAAAGAAGTTATTGTAGTCTGAGGTACATTCAACCATTTTATCAAGGTCAGGGTCCTTGCTGTTATCACTTCCCTGTGACTGCAACAGAACATTCAAATCTGTGCACTCAGAACAGTCCTGTAGGGACTCACTGGCCTCCGGGGTCCAGTGCCTGAATGAGTGGGTGGTTGTAGACCTGCCTCAGTACACAGGGCTTGTAGGAAGATTGAAGGAAAACCAGATTATGATCTGATCTGCCAAGTGGTGTTAGAGCTGAAGAGTGTAGGCCTCCTTGACATTTGCATACAGCAGATCAAGTGTCTTATTTTCCTTTGTGGGACAGTCAGAGTAAAGCCAGTCAGGTGAGAGGTGAGAGTGATATGGTTAAAATCCCCCGATATTGCAATGAATGCATCAGAGTGCTGGGTCTGTACCCTCGCAATAGTCTCATGAATGACGTCACACATGACTACAGGCTCCACTTGTGGTTAAATGTAAACAGCTGTAGCGTTAACACCATAATTTAGAATTTGCTCTTGTTGAAAGGGGGCACCGGTCCTCTGGGAGGACAACAATGAATTACTTCATTGATAAATTTATCAATCTAATTGCAGAAGACTTCTCGATTCAATGGAACTCCAGTCTCTACGTCAAAAGAACACAACAGGACAACAACTGTGTGTAAATAAAGGAGTTTATTAACTAAACTACTATTTACAAAGTAAATGCAAGGTGTAATAATCATAAAGATGAAAATAATAATGAAATGAGCTGTGTGATGAGTTGGTAATGGTGGGAGAGAATATGTTCTATGGCTATACAGCTAATGATGCTATGTCTACGAATGAGATTTGGTAATTAAATATTACTATATTTTGGCATCAATCCACTCATGAGCAGAGTGTTAAGACCGGCCTGCTGTGAGTTGTGCTGTAGCTGAAGATCCTTGGCTGGAACCTAGGTGGGTTAGGGTTGCTGTGGTAATCCTAGGTGGATTCTCCTGGTGTCCTGTTATCACGGTGATGGATTCTGCCGGTGTCTCAGCGGTTCAGCTCTGGTGGAGTTTGCCAGGAGACTTTCTGTCTCAGGCACTCTTGATTTCTGGTAGGCTCTTCTGCAGGCAGACGTGGTCAGATGTGTTGTCTGCTGGCGTCTCTTGCGGGTTGATGTGAAATAAAGTGTACGGCACTACCCTTTGGCTGGATAACTTTAGAGGAGACTGGCATTGATCAGATGACTCTAAACTGTCAAAAACCTTCAAAAAGGAAAACTTGATAATAATTAAAAGTTACAAAATTGCTCCGAGGCACTCCTGTTGTTTTGGTTCAGTTGGTTTTGACTTGGCTTATAAAAATAAAAGATCGCGCATGGAAACAAAAAGAATGTTACTTTGAGCACGTGGCAAAGAAAGAATAAAGGACGTGGACAAAACGATCAAGTGCAAAAATGGCTAAAAGCCATGAGTTTGTGGCTAGCAGCCTAGAGCTATGAGTTTACATAGTTACTGAGCTGGGACTTTGAGCAAAGTGTGAATTGATCATGACTGTTTTATCCCCTGGAGGCTGGCACACGTTTAAGTGGTGTCACCCATCTTCTCCTGTTTTTCAACTTGGAGGAGGGAGTAATTTTCCATGGAACTTTTGAATAATTTATTTCTAGAGTTTACCTTTAAACTTGCACATCTGTCTTCCACCATGACCATAAAACATTAAATGAAATAACATATAAACCTAATGGCACTAATAATGACAGACAGGAGTAATACGAGTGTTGAATTCATATTACATCCTTCAAACCTGGAATTAATCATAATACAAGTGGTTAAATGATCAAACAATAATATAAACATTTCCTTAAAGCTAATAGTCTATAAATGTCGATTACACAGCAGTTCTTTGACTGTAATAATAATAATATGGACATTCTGGATGTCATGTAGTGTGTGTTACCTTGTGTGAAGGATGCCGACCCTTTGACCCTTGGTCTGGTTCTGTTTCTCTCTGACATGCTAAGAGCATGGTCTGTTTATGAGAGAAGGGTCCTTTGACTCTGTTTCATATCAATTTGATAGTTTGATGGTGGGAAGAGTAACAAAGTGTCAATTTTGGGTCCATAACTCTGTATGTCCTTACAATGAACTTCTTTAATGGGATTGTGACTGATGCCAGGCCAGGTATGTACGCTACACAGCAATGGTGACCATGTGAGAGAACTACCTCAGTACATAGTACAGTTGAGTTGACATTTCCCATGTGGATCGATGGTAGAAAAGGCTTATATCTCCATCTCCTAGCCTTTAGCTTAGCCCTAGCTCTGCATCCACGGTACAGCTTCTTCAGCTCAGCCGGTATGGGATGTTTAACTCCAAGTCAGTTACACTTTAAAGCCAGGAGTTCTTCCTTTGTGTACATTATTTTCTCCATTATCAGACAAAACAATGACGTAGAATAAAAAACGTCAATCGACAAAAATTAGACATACAAATATATTGGGAAAAAAAAAAACTATGAGCTACATGGACTTGCTGCCAGCCCATCATTCAAAATTTGTTTATTTATTATTATTTATATGTAATAATGATTGGACATTGTCAGCTGAAAATCTAGACACTATGAATACAGTGTGGTATAAATAAATAAACCCTAACAATTTACCGCAGGGGATTAATAGTAAGTCATTCTGATTCTGATTCTGATAAATGGTTTGAGTTTGTTAGTTTGCTAACACCTTAGCATAAAGTGTAATTTCAGTATTAAGTAAGCTCACGGGCCTTTAGTTTGAACACACTGTAGGTATTTGTCTTTTTTCAATAAGAGTGAAATAATAGCTATGTTTGAATTAGTAGAGAAAGATCCGTTGGAAATTGAAGTCATATTCATCATATTCAGAAGTGAAGGGCCAAGTTGAGGCCAAAAGGATAAATAGAATTCTGGAGGTAGTCCATCAATGCCTGTTGATTTGCCGTTATTCATTGATGTTAACGTTGTATAAAGTTCCTGTAGTGTAATAGATCCATCAAGAGTAGCAGAGGCCTTTGGTGGAAGTTAGGATAGACAGAGGGGTGCAATAAAATTTTGGAGTCATATAAAATAATTTCAGATTTATAAATTTCTTTAAAGTAGGATTTGAAACTATTGTTAATTTCATTGGGATCAGAAGTGATGTTTTATTTTATAATTAATATCACGGGAGAGGGAGTAATGTTGTACTGAATATCAGCACGGTTGTGATTCGGTCATAGGTACGAGGCTGCTTTTATACAATAGTTCTACGAGCACCATATTAGTTAAATAAACAACAACAGATTATGGATTTGTTTGTTTATTTCATCATCTATTTGGCAACGGCAACACAAGTTCACACAGTTCTGCAACTGGACTGTTGCTAAGTAACACATAAACATTTTCCTGAACTGCACAGTGCACACTGTCTTGCTACTCTGTCTACACGTTACCTCAGTTGTGAGCTGAAGTATCCAGGCTTCTTCCCTTCATCCTCTTCTGACAACCAGACATCATTTAATTCAAATGTTATTTCTGAAAATATTTTCATCTTTTCAAAGTTTGTTACAATCTAAGATAGATGACGACCATTATTGTAGTGCAGATTAATGGTTAATAGATCACCTGCGAAGAGGAGTAATACGACTCTCTTTTTTGAGCTATGTCAAGTTGGATTGGATTATTTGTTACATTCTGTCCAAGAACAATGACAATTCTTTCTGGAGACTAGTAATACTTATATGTTTATTTTTGTTAAGATTGGAGGCAAAGGAAGGAAACTGATTTGAATTTGATGGTCAAAGATCAAGGTCACTGTGACATCATAATGTCAAGAACACAACCGGGACTGTGACCATATTTCATGATAATTCGCTGGTTGTTGGAGGTGGAGATGATTCTGGTTCAGCTTGATCGTTTTTTTCCAGGAGAGAATCTGTTTTCAGGATGATATTAGTTTAACTGTGAACTGTTAACTGGACCATCACTACTGTGGGTTTATAGAGTCACTGAGAGTTAGTTCTTATAACACCAGTCTCAATATAACCTAATACTAACAGACCTGAGCATCATAACATGTTGATTCTTATCTCTTCAGTATATAAATACATGTTATATAATGCTTCTAGTTTCTGAGCTTCTAGTTTTGACTTAAAAAATTAAACCAACATAATGATGGTGCATCATTCTCAACTGGAAAACCTGAGATGAATCGTTTGACAGAATCACAAAAGTGTTCCTCCTCTTGTCCCTCAGTCCTCTTCTCTAATGATAATTTATATTCTATGTATGAAGTTTTCTTTATTAAACTAAAGGGACTGGTGGTGTTTTAGAGGGAAGCTTTCTATGAGTTTGTATCATGTGTGCACAGGAGCTCATCCTGCTGCTCCACAGGTCAACAGCTGGTGGTGGTAATGCACCAACAGATACAGCCATGTTCCAATAAACGCATTGAAAAAGAAGACTGCTATGAAATCAACACAACTGGAAACACAGCTGGGCTGCGGCTGAAAAGTCAAAATAATTTTCTTTCTAAGCACTTCTCCTTGACCTCAATGGAAAATGTCATGAGGTCAAGGAAAGATGTGGAGGTGAATTCATAAGGACTTAGGAAAAGACAAATTAACGAATCTGACTACATTTACACAAAGCCTTTTTAAACTTAATTTTTTATAATAAATGGATAATAAATCCTCCTTTCCTAACCACAAAAACAAAACAAACAGGACTCAAATGTTGAAATAAGAAAACATGAAAGAAATATAAAAAGAGAAAGTAGAGTCATTAAAATAATAATTAAATAGAAATAAGGAACTGAGCAAGAGGCCAGAACAGATTATATTCAGACATATGTATATAGTTTCCTGTCATAGTCGCTTTTGAGATTTCTATACAACTACAGAAAATACATTTTAATACCATTTATGTATAAGCTATAGTACATTGTTATGATGATTATATTGATAACTATAAATTAAATATACTTGTTCTTCATGATGACTCATAACTGGATTTAAAGAAAATAAATCTATATTTATGGATTTGGGCTTCAGTTGATCAGACAAGTATTTTCCATCAGTTCTGTATCGTGTCACAAACATAAAACAGCTGCTCTGTTGTTTCTACATTTACCTGGGTCTGCTGTGGTCAATACTGCATCATTTTAAAATGTTTCTGTGGCAAAGAATTGTTGGACATTATTGCCTTTCCTTTGGTAAAGGAAGGTCCAGTCTTTTCTATGCTAAAGGTGATAAGATAGGAAGCACTGTAGCTTCTTCCCTCATCACTGGATCAACTCTCGTCATGGCTGCTGCTCAGGTGTTTTTGAGGATGGAGGAAACACAGTCATACAAACTGTATAATATTCATTTGCTGTTTAATTGTTAGGACTCTTCTCACACAGATGTGCCAGTACAACATTCAAACTGTGTGTGTTAAATAGTGGAGATAGTAAGTCTCCTCCTCACAGTCCCCTCAGCTAACCTGTCTTCCCTGTCTGTCTCATATTGATGACATCACAGTAGCTAAGTCAGTCCCCTTGCTGAAGAAGAAAAGTGTCAGAGTCACAGTCCTGAACCAGTGCTGACTAACAGAGCTGCAGACAGGGAGGACAGAAACCAGGAAGCCTCTGCAGGACAACCTGGGGGCAGTGACTGTGTCTTTCTGTGCTCAGGCTGCTCAACAGGTTCTGTGTTCTTCCACTCTTCCACACACTGACTCATTAGTGTTGACTGCTGTAACTGTCAAACATTGATAATAAGTTCACTGGTTAAACCTCCACTAATGAATTAAATGAACATGTTTGATATATATATATGTATATATATATACATATATGTATATATAATTTCGGGCTTGACTGTATATATACATATATATATACAGTCAAGCCCGAAATTATTCATATGCCTGGCAAATTTTGACTTAAAGTTACTTTTATTCAACCAGCAAGGTTTTTTTTGACCGGAAATGACACAGGCTTCTCCCAGAAGATAATAAGATGATGTACAAGAGGAATCATTGTGTAAAAAAATATTTCTTAGCTTTTATTTACATTTGAACAAAAAGTGGCATGTCCAAAATTATTCATACCCTTTGCAAACTGTCACAGTCTATGGGAAAATCCAAAGTTCTATACCATTCCAAATAGTCCAAGCTGTTCTAAAGCATCCTAATTACCCTGATTCATTGGGAACAGCTGTTTTAATCAACTTAACAAGTGAAAAACAGCAGCTCTCTGCAGTTGGTTTGTGGACAGTCATGGCTAAGACAAAGGAGCTCACTGAGGACCTGCGGCTGCGCATTGTGGCTGCTCACAAGTCAGGAAAGGGCTATAAGGCCATATCTAAATGTTTTCAAGTTCTAAAAAGTAACTTTAAGTCAAAATTTGCCAGGGGTATGAATAATTTCGGGCTTGACTGTATATATATGATGTGTGAAGACACACACTCAGAGCAGTGGTGAGGATACAGCAGTTTGTGAACAGGCAGGTGAAGGGTGACAGGTGTTCTGCGTCAGAGCGGTGATTGACTGCTCTCCTGCTCCTACCTTAGGAGGGTGTGACTTCATGACTTCATCAATGTGAATTGCTCCTCTTCATGACATAGTTTCTGGTGGACAAGTCTGAGTCCAGTTCTGGGTTTCTGAGGTCAGTGTTGATAATGTATCCTCACTGAGATGACAGGTGAGAGTGTGTCATGTGTCATGTGTTTCACCTTAGATGTTTTCTTTGGTGTTATTACAGGTATGACTCATCTTCAGGTATCCAGGTGGAACCAAAGGAGGATTTGCACTTTCACCCAGAAGGCCGAATGTTTCAGCACCATGCCATCCTTGATACCTACACCCTTACATCTGCTGGTTGTTGGCAGAGGGAGGGGGGCTCAGAGACAGACAGCGTACAGGAGGAGGTGAGGGAGCTGAGGAGACTGATTCAGATCCACAGAGACTCGAAGGTGAGTGACAACTAACTGGGAACAGATTTGTTTAGCTAGCTTTAGCTTCTTTTGCTCGTTATGATGGTCACTCTCCAGTTGTGTTGTGATTGAGAGAAAGAGGGTTTTTACATTGCTGCTGTCAGGCCTTTGTGTTGCATCATGTACACATGTACCTGTCCTGCTACCGCACCTTTTTAGCCCCCTGCGGCCCGCCCCTCTACACACAGCTGAGATGTCAGCTATATGAACAAACCAATCAGGAAACTGATTCTCATAAGTTCGGGTTCAGCAGGTGTGTGTGTGTGTGTGGGTGTGTGTGTGTGTGTGGGTGTGTGTGTGTGTGTGTTACAGTTTATTTTTAGTTTACTGTGCCCCTCCAGTTGGATTCATAGTTGATGTGACGGTACTGTGATACCGCTGTCATGGTTACTGTGTGTTGTCATTGTTATTTTGAGCTCACTACGTTTTCTCACTGGTGAATGAGAAACAGCTGAAAGACACAATCAGGTGAACTGACTGAGTTGTAGTTAAACATCAGCTGTCCCTCAGTCTGTGGCTGTGTGTCAGTCAGAATCAGAGTTTGATTGACAGCTCTCACAGAGACTATATGTATATGTTCTCATTGCAGGTAGAGTCTGGTTTTGCTGGAACCACCACTGCGACCCTGGTCAGCCCTGCCTGTGCGCGGCAGCTCTGCTCCAGCAGACTAGAGACCAGGCAGGATGCAGGCCTGGCTGTGGTAAACACTGAGAACTGTAGCACAGCACCAGAGGAACAGGGAAGTACTCCATCATTGGACAAGAGAACAGAAGGGGCAGGGCCTGTTGTTGTCACTCATACATCCTGTACCAAAGGACACCGTTGTAAGAGCCAGGAAGCCGGGAAAGGACTGAGGGCCACACCAGCTGCCAACTCTCCTGCTGGTCGGAACAGGGAAAACAAAAAGAGAACTACGAAAAGCATAAGACGTGTAGCAGAATTTGCAGGTAATAGAAACTCCCTGGAGGCTGGTAGAGGTACTGCATGGGGGTCCACCAAGATAACAGGAAGTGGACCAGAGAAAAAAGGAACTGTTTCAGCAGTTGCATCAGTGCTTGGTGACAGAGGAGCCACAGAAACTCTGCACAGTCCTGGAGCACAAGAGACTCCATTACCCAGTGAGCCAGAGTCTGCACTAGGTGGTGATGGGACGTGTGCTGGCAGGAAAGCAGTTGCCTTGCCTACCACCATCGTGGTAGAAAAACAGGAAGGAGAGGAATGGGAAGTGGACGTGCTGATATGTGAACGAGCAACAGAGACGGAGACAGAGATAGAGACAGAGAGTCCCCCTGAAAGACGAGACCAGTTGACCTCAGCTCTGGGATCAGCTGCTCAGAGGGCAGGTGAGTTTCTCACTCAGTGAGTTTCCCACTCAGAATGTTCTTCTTCCAATGATCTTCCATTTGTTAATTTAAACTCTGTCACATGACATCTGCTGTCAAACAGAAGTGTGGTCTCTGTAACCTGAATCCTTCAGGAACAGCTGAATCAACTGAGTTTTAACTAACACAGCAGTTTAGTTAGTTAAACCAAACAGAGGAACTATCTGTCACCTTTTAGATTTGATAAACATTAAAGGACCAGTGTGGAGGGTGTAGTGACATCTAGTAGTGAGGTTACGAATAACCCTAACCACCTGAATACCCCTCCCCTCACCCCTCACCACTCAAGGCGTGTAGGAGAATCTACGGTGACCTTCAGGCAACGTAAAAAAGTGAAAGTGTTTGGTTTGTCTCTTCTGGGCTACTGTAGAATAATGGAGGTGCAACATGGCGATTCTGTGGAAGAGGACCCGCTCCCTCTGTAGATAAAAACACAAAAGTACTTAGTTTCAGGTGACTATACATGAATAAAAATATGATTATGAATATTAAATTAGATTTCTGCCAGTATATCCTCTTCAGTCCTACATACTGGTCCTTTAACAAACAGCTGTTCATCTCCACATCCAGCTGTTACAAACCAACATGTTGATCCAATTGTTGTGGTGTCTGTATCCAGTAGTCCCTCTATTTGGTCTCCACCAGCTCCTTTTTAGCTGCTAAATGGTTCACTATGTTCACCAGCTGCTCTCTGAGTGTGTCGACAGCAGCAGGTAAAGGACAGAGGCTGATAACAGCTGCTGGAAACAACACTATGAGAGCGGAGAGAATAAAGCAGAACACCAATACTAAAAAATGTGTTAGTTAAAATTCTTTGTGGGTTTCTCAAGATGAGTGACTCATTCATATGTTGGTCCTAACTGTAACAATAAAGTTCTCTCTGTCATTTATTGAAATCTAGGAACATCAGCATCAGCTTTTAAAGACAAGTCTGACTGGTCAACAATGGTAGTCCTGGGGCTGAACGATATGCAAAAAAATCATACTGCGATATGAATCGATTTTTTTATTTCACTTTTTTTTCACAGAAAATTTGTAAAAATGATGATGATTGTACAAAGCAATCATGCTCCTTTACATCTGCACAATATGATTTGTAAACCGGGGCGTCTCTGCAGCACCACAAGACTTATGGTGCTAACAATGCTGAGACAGATTTTAACCTTATTAAAAAAAGTATATATTTTTTTTATTATATTTTTTGGTAATTATATTTCGATTAATTGTGCAGCCCTACAGTATATATACACTGTATATATGTATATGTATGTCTATATGTATGAATATATATATATATATAATATATATATATATATATATATAATATATAATATATATATTTATATTATATATTTTATATATATATATATATATATATATACTCACCTTCCACTTTATTAGGTACACCTGTTCAACTGCTCATTAACGCAAATATCTTATAGGCCAATCACATGGCAGCAACTCAATGCATTTATGTCTTATGGTCAAGACAATCTGCTGAAGTTCAAACTGAGCATCAGAATGGGAAAGAAAGGTGATTTAAGTGACTTTGAAGGTGGCATCAGCCTGTCTGTGTGCCAGACAGGCTGGTCTGAGTATTTCAGAAACTGTTGATGCCAGAGGTCAGAGGAGAATGGTCAGACTGGTTCGAGCTGATAGAAAGGCAACAGTAACTCAATTAACCACTCGTTTCAACCGAGGAATGCAGAAGAGTATCTCTGAATGAACAACACGTCGAATCTTGAACCAGATGGGCTACAGCAACAGAAGACCACACAAAGCTCAAATCATCTCAAACTGGTTCCTTGAACATGACAATGAGTTCACTGTACTCAAATGGCCTCCACAGTCACCAGATCTCAATCCAATAGAGCACCTTTGGGATGTGGTGGAACTGGAGATTCACATCATGGATGTGCAGCTGACAAATCTGCAGCAGCTGTGTGATGCTATCATGTCAGTATGGACCAAAACCTCTGAGGAATGTTTCCAACACCTTGTTGAATCTATGCCATGAAGAATTTAGGCAGTTCTGAAGGCAAAAGGGGGTCCAACCCAGTACTAGCAAGGTGTACCTAATAAAGTGGCCGGTGAGTGTATATATGTATGTACTTGTACTGTATAATCATACTATATATATAATCTGATTAAAAAAATGAACCATGTGCAATTAGACCATCATACCTGAACTGTCTCAGCTGTGCCTGATCTTTCTGACTGTATATGGGTTCACTCAGGTTCCTGAGCGGTGAGTTATTATTGGTGAGGTGTTGGTTTTCTTCTTCAGTAATGAACTTGGTGAGTAAATCACAGAAACCATGTTTAGAACAACCATGAGCCAAGCTGTGATAGACCAGAGTGCTTTTAAGAAAACGTCAGGTTTCCTTTGCAGGTGTTAAACTGATCCTGTCTTCTTTCAGTGATCATGGGCCAGGAACAATCCCGGCATCCCCAGGAAAGCCAGTCAGACTCAGAGGAGCCAAGACAACAAGACTCCACCAACAAGAGTTCTCAGTCTGGCAGCAGGTCCCCGGATTCAGAACGAAAACCCCGCAGAGTGCTGTGGCGTGATGGAGGCTGGATCGGAAGCACAATGGGTTCACACCCACGTGGACTAGAAACATTAGCAAAAACAGTCTGGTATCAGGGTGAAAACCTAGACCAGGACGCCAGTGAAGCCTCCCAGCGACAGGAAGTGAACTCCCAGTCGGTTTGGTATGACAGTGACATAATTTATGAGAGAAAACATGAACAGCTGGAGCAGGCAGAATGTGATCTGAGCTCAGCCCAAGCTCCTGGTCTTCATCCTCCACAGCTGTTAGAACAGGGTCTTATTTCTCGTCAACAGTGCGTCGCTCTGAGTCAGCCACATGCTGCTGGAGCACAGCCAGCACTGTCACATGGGCCTACTGCACAAAGACGGGAAGTACACGGCTCACAGCAAGAGGAGGAAGTAGGGCCAGATTGGAAGGAAGGAGGAATGGCGGGAGGCAGAGGGGAGGTGGGTCTCACAGACACCACTTATGGCAGAGAGAGCTGTGAAGCAGCAGACATCGAAGAGACCGGAGAGGAGAAGCCGGGGGGTAGGGAGAGAGGAGCAAAGGGCAGGAAAAAGAGGAGGAAGAAGAGAGGGAGGAGAGGAGGCGCTGAGGCCAAGCTGAGGTCCAGCTCCAGTATCGAATCACAAAGTCAGAGCGAGACCCAGACTCACAGAGAAGCATTGACAAACCTGGGCCCTCAGTCAGAGACAGAGTCAGAGGCCCAGGATCTAACAGGAAGGGCACAGATCCAGTCCACTGTTTCTGAACCCGCCCGCAGAGAGGAAGCTGACAAGGACACCATGCATCTACCCTGCCAGACAGAGACCCAGATCATGGACTCACATGGACCTGACTGTGACATTACAGCCTCAGAGTCTAGTTATACTGGGACCATAGACCACAGGAGAACAGGTCTGACTGAGGCGACAGGGACAAAGGAATCATCAGAGGACAAGAACCAAAGCCTATGTGATGACTTTAATCCAGATTCTGCTATTGCTGCTTCAGACCTGAGTCAAACGGTCTTCACAGAGGCAGACATAGAGGAAATTACAACTGTGCCACCAGGAGGAAAGGAAATACTCAACCCCTCAGGGCTAGAGTCACAGGGTGCTGCCACTCCAGTCCAACAAACAGTGGGTAATATAGACACTGAGCATCTGACAGCTGCTGGTGAAGCTAGAGCATCTGAGGACCAAACAGGTTTGTTGGAATCTAAGCCTGCAAAGGAACTTCCTGTCAGACATTCAGATCCGACAGAACTCACAGAGGACTCGTCTCTGGTGGAATTTCCTGAACAGAATACACAACATTTACAATCCGTGTGCTCTGCAGAAGCTGTTGGTCTACCATGGGAAGGTAGAGCAGATGGTTCACCTCTTCAGATACAGGAAGGAGGCACTATGACAACTGTGAGGGAATATTTAGAGCATTATTTGGCCTCTGAGATGCTGAGACATCAGCAGCTCGAGGAGGAGAAGAGACATGCGCTGTGGGTGGGTGTGGAGGGAGAGGGTAAGGAGACAAGTGTGGAGAGTATGACAGAAGGAAAGGACAGTAGGATGGTGTGTGGTGTAGAGTCATCTTCCTCAGTCAGAGAGGAGAAGGCCGAGGATGAGGGCATTCCCTCCTCACACAGAGAAACAGAACAGTGTTATGAAAATAGCTTGCTGGCCACAGCTGTAGCAGTAGTAACTGTAGCAGTAGTATCAGCCGTGGTGAGCATAGAGCTGAGCCAGCAGCCAGCAAGCAGTCCGTCAGACAGTCAGCAGTCTGCTATTGATACACTGTTAGTACAAGACACTAACTTTCCCACTGATACATTAACGCAGCTGAAAGACCATCAGTCCAGACAGCTGACCAACAAGAGAGAGACACGACACCTGTCAGCTGAGACTGCAACTGAGACTGAGGATCAGCAGGTCTACCATCCACACCCTGATCCTCCTGAAGGACCAGCTAACACTGACACGTCAGAGGAATCCCACTGTGCACAGGTAGAGAGTGAGACAACAGCACAGCTCCATCACAAAGACCTCTCAGCACCTGCTTACACTCCCACTTTACCACAGCTCAACACAGAGGAAGTTCAACCAGAAACTACACAAAACAACCTGTTTCAAGTTCACATGAAACCTGCAGATGAAACCATTATAGCTGAGGAGGGCAACCAAGCTCACCTGCAGACAGAAACCCAGCTGTCCTGTCCGGGTGTGGATGCAGGACAAGATCCAGAGTCCCCACACACACTGTGCCCCAATTCCGAGTCTGAGGGTAATCCCCAAGACCAGTGTCAGGTCAGAGAGACGCAGGATAGAGATCAGGGTCTCCCTGTTAAATCTCCAACTGCTTTGGGTGAGGGAGGGCGGCAGGTTCAGGAGCAGGACAGTCCAGGAGACCTAGAGTCTAAGACAGAGGAAAAAGTGAGCTGCCACAGAGGTGTCACAGACTGTCAGGCTAAAAGGTGTGACAGCCTTAACCCACCATATGAGGGCGAGGGTCCCATTGTAACACTTCCTGTTGGCCCATGTGTTTCGGCTCCTGTGGCCGATCCCAGTCCAGATGAACCGACTGCCCCCATGAGTGTGGAAACAGGTCAATCCCAGTCATCCCAGTCACTGGTGGACATGAACCTCATCACTGCCACGTTCCACAGCAAAGGTATTGAGTCTGTGGCAGGGGATGATGAGGATGGTTTATGTGATGAAGACCCAGACTCTGTGGATACAGTGGATGGGTGGAAGCAGAGAGAGAGAGACAAGATGGAAAGAGAAGAGGTAGCATGGAAACATGTGGTCACAGCAGAGGACACACCCCACACAGGTAAATACCTGTCTGTCTGTCTGTCTGTCTGTCTGTTTGTCTCTCAGTGAGTCTGTCTGTCTGTCTGTCTGTGATTATCTTGACACGGCCTCATCACTCACACATTTGAACAACAAACACACACAGTCCATGTCGTTTTACACATGAAAACCACCTTAGCCTCCTCAGAAATAACACACACATGAACCAGCTGATGTTAACAGTTGACAGCTGACTGCAGTAAACAAGTTTAATTCTCCTGTCAGTGGTCAGTTCACCTCAGGCATGGAGGTGACATTCAAACAGTGACTGATATAAAAACAATGCATTGCTCAGTCTTCTGAGAGTCTCTTAGGGCTGGTTTCACAGAGATATTTTAGACTGGTCTGTAGTGTTGGTTCAGTCCATAGACAGTTTTACAAAAATAATGACTGACTCATTTTAAGAACATCAGACACCTTACACACAAGCTAACTCAGGTGTAAGACTAATGTTACTATGGTAACAATCAATGACACCTGTGCTGTCCAGTAACCCCAAACAAGAAACATGAAAACATGGCTCATAATTTGTGGTTTGCAGAGAAGGGAAAGAGTTTTTAGAGACTGCATCCATTTTTTTATTGTTTCACTCCTCACCGAAAGTAAAACATCCTTGTAAATGTTGAATTCTTCCAAAAGACAAACAATTTTGGCCAGAGTAAACAAACGTCAGTGGTTGGACGCTGTTCCACATATTTTTTTTATATATATTGAAAAAAGTCTTAATTTACCCAGAATTCATTGTACCGCAGTCCATCTTAAGACAGTCAAGAACTAAACTGCTTTGTGCAACAGATGAATTTAGACTCAGTCTATCTGAAGTCTGCCTATTTGTTCTATAAAAGCCACAGTCAAAGTCTGTCTTTGTGAAACCAGCTCCTTGAGGTTTAGCACTGTAAAATTTAGTCCATGTAGAGTCACTTCACTGTGACTTATCCAACCTTTACTTCACCGTTCATTTTTAACAGTGCTCGATCCTTCAGCTGCTTTGTCTTCACAGAGAATGGAGGAAACAGGGCAGGGACTGTGTGTGTGTATCAGTGTGCGTGTAACTGTTGTTGATCCAGCTCCTCTGTTTGTATGGAGCACTGTATCCAGGCAACCTGGTGATGTCATCAAGACTTAACATTGGACAGTGAAACTGGACTTAGGCTGGGTAATGGTGTGTGTGTGCGTGCGTGCATGCGTGCCTGTGTGTGTGGGTGGGTGGTTGGTTGTGTGGACAGTGATGCAGAGCCACATCATCAACTTGTGTTTGAAACGGAGTGTGTGGTGGTTGATGTGATGTCTCATAGCAACCACGACCTGTAGGTCAGTCAAACATGGTTCTGTGGTTCCATCAAACCTGGTCCTGTGTCTTTACATGTAGAGATTCCTGTGAAAAAGAAAATCTGGTTAACAGATCTAGGGCTGCCACTAACGACTATTTTTCGAATAACTTTTTTAATCTATTGACTATTTCATTGATTAGTTGATTCATCTAAACGATTAATTCTCCTTGAGAAAATCTAAATGACACTGGCATGATAAATAAGCCCAGATTCTGGGTTAGACATTTTCATTTTCAACACTTATTCAGTGTAAACTCTCAGGCAGCAGCAGACGACTTTATGACTTTGTGAGAGTATTAATCAGCTACAAGGACAAAAGATATTAAAAAGCTCTGTCTACTAATGAACAGACAACAATTACACATGAAGTAATCCTTCACATTTGTGACTGATCTCACTGTGCACCATAAAATATAATAAGCACAAAAAAACACTGGTTAAACAAGACTTGAACTGTGATGTGCTTATCCTCCCAAAGTCAGACATTCACCAGCTGATTTTTTCTTTATTTTATCCATACACTTATTAATCAAGCTTGGACTATTACCGGTTCTTTTTTTTTTTAAAAGAATAAATTCAGAACAGGATTTCAATTGATTGTTCTGGCCTGGTCTCAGCCAGTCGCTCAGTTTACGACAATCTGCCACATTTTAAGATTCATGGTGAAGTAAGATAATCAGTTACAGACAGCTTTCGTTGTAGCATTTCCTAACAGTTCGCTATTAGCTTAACCAGCACGATGTTGTTGTGTAAGAGACACCAGGAGTTGCTGGAGATAACAGATTCAAAGTTCTTATTGGCCTTTTACTTTTTATTGCACTTATAGTAACATAAAGTTCAGTCATAGTTGTCAACTCCAGTAATTCTCAGTTATCTTTACTACACCTGGTTCTGTCTGGTGCAGCCTCTGCCATGCTGTTTGATCTGTGTGTTCCAAATGTTTGTTCTTGGATCGATTCTCACATTAAAAGATTGATACCTTAACTCAATAATTTGGGGTAAATGTCAACAGGGACACAGTAGAAAGTAACAAAGCTATCACCGGGATCTAGTCTAAATAATACCTGGATTGAGAGGAACTACTTCTCCTTCCGCCTGTCATAGTCATATGAACTATGGCTCTATGAATACATGAGCCACTGAACAGAGTGATGACATTGATGATGGCCGAACGCAAACAAAGTCGTGTGTGGAACTTCTTCAGACAAAAAATGTGAATCTGGAATGTTTTGTAAAAAGGTTGAGGCAAGTGTTTTCAAGGGAGCCTGATTCAGATGCTGAAGTGTTAAAGTATCGGTATCGTATTCGTATCGGTGATACCATCACTACCGTGTGTGTGTGTGTGTGAGAGTGTGTGTGTGTGAGAGTGTGTGTGTGTGAGAGTGTGTGTGTGTGAGAGTGTGTGTGTGTGAGAGTGTGTGCGTGTGTGAGCGAGAGAGAGAGAGAGAGAGAGAGAGAGAGAGAGATAAATAAATGTTCCAGTGTTTTCCAGGCTGCACAGCTGAGTCAAGGACAAGCTTTAACCAGAACCTTTACTGACTCATCTGGTCCTGCTGGTTCTCCATGAAAACTGATCTCAGGACCCCATCATGATCATCATATTCAGATCACAGCTCAGAGGAGAGACTCCATAACATCATGTTTCCTCCCTCTCAGATTGAGATTTAGATTACGTATCTGCTAGGACTTTCATGACATTTTCACTACATCATGACATTATTGTGGTCAAAAGAATTCATGATAACAATATCATCACGATGTTTATAGATGTTTTGTTTCTTTTCTGACAAATGAATTTGACTCAGATACAAGTGTAGGGAGGTGGAGAGAGAGTCTGTAACAAAATCAAGTACAGTTACACTGCCATTACAGTATTATCGCATATGTATCATTGAGATGATATCAATATTTGATTATCGTCAATTCCAGTATATTGAGACATCCCTGTATCTCTTCCTGCTGCTTGTACCAGGGTTAGTTTAAAGGTTTATCTACACCGTATCTGTGATCCACAGCACAAGATATCAGAGATTCTTCCTGCTGCTTATACCAGGATTAGTTTAAAGGTTTATGACTGGAATCAAGAGTAAAAATCAGACTCTGGAGTGAAATGTTGTGTTGTCATTATAATCTAGTGGGTTGGTTTCAGCTCAGATACAGTTTGTTTACCTCTAGTGATGTTAATATACACAGGGTGTTTTCTCCAGTTGTTCAGTCCTACTAAGAGATGTGTGTTTGTTAGGTGCTGGATGTTTGGTCTTACTAGGTTTCCAGGACCTATAGGTCTGTCCACAGCTTTAGAGGCTCCAGGACTACAGTAACCAACAGGTGGTTCATGTTTCACTAACCAGCAGTAACCAACAGGTTGTTAATGTTTCATTAACCAACACTAACAAACAGTAACCAGCAGTATCCAACAGTAACCAATATGTGGTTAATGTTTCAGTAACCAGCAGTACCAAACAGTAACCAATATGTGGTTAATGTTTCAGTAACCAGCAGTAACCAACAATTTCATGTTTCAGTAACCAACAGGTTCTTAATGTTTCATTAACCAACACCAACCAACAGTAACAAGCAGTAACCAACAGGTGGTTAATGTTTCATTAGCCAAGAGTAACCAGCAGTAAACAACATTAACTAACAGGTGGTTAATGTTGGTTACTGTTTAAGTCCGTCATCAACATTACACTGTAAGTCAGGAGTGTGTAGTTTCCTGTCTCGATGTGTGGTAACAGTGAAACACAGAAGATTGAATTCATCTCCATCATCCGAAGCATCAGTATGAAGCAGTGCTGCAGTTATACCTGTTGAGTCACTGTGTCGTTGTGGTGTAATGTTATTTTGTGTTGTGTTCTTATGTATTATTTTATGGTAATGATGTGAGAGCGAGTTGAGGATCCGTGTGTTGGATTGATTAGATAATGAGATTATCAAGGCACAGAAGAAAAACTGAGAATGAAATATGTGTCTGTTTACTCATTAATGAATCACTGTGGTGATGACAGGCGAGTATGGACAATATGAGCTAATCCACAGGATCAGTATCAATCAAGATCAGTATCAATCATGATCAGTATCGATCAAGGCTTTTTGATTATTTATTCAACTGATCACTGTGTAAGAAAATCAAAACAACATTTTTACTTTTAATCTGAAGATCAAAAGTCCATAGTACACAGCAGGGCTGATGTTTGTGTATGTGTCTGTCTGTGTTATAGTAATTGATATATCAATAATAATGAGAATATTTGATCTCATTAGCTCACTGTTTTCTTTGTGGATAATGAGGTTTGGTGTAAATTAACTCTTACCTTATGATATTCTCTGTCCTCTACAGAACCAGAACAACAACAGCAACAACAGTCTGAGCAGACCAGGAGAGGCTCAGACAGCACACATCCATTACAGGTGAGTTCACACTCAGGTTTGTTGAATGTGTCAGACTGATACAGTACAAATATTCACAGTGAAGACAGAGAGAGGTTAAAGCCCTGCCTCCCCTCTCACCTACTCACAGCTAACCAAGCATTGTGATGCAGCTGACCAGATTTGAATGTGGAGTTTAAAATCTTGTCAGATGATCTGAGAAGCTCTTCCTTTGAAGTGTACTGAGGCTTTACCCACTCCCACTCAGATCCTGATTGGATCACTTGAGACACATTATTACCAGGTCCAAACAGGGCCTCAGAGACCCTGATCGGATCACCTGAGACACATTAATACCAGGTGTGAACATGTGTTTTTTAAAATATATACACTGCTCTCTTTTACAAGTTACACCATATAAATCCTTATCCAGGGTCTCCTAATGATGCAGTATTTGCTCTCCTAGAGCAGCAAGTTACAGTAGGAGATATGGGAACCTTCAGCCCTGGACCCTCTGTGTGTGTGTGTGTGTGTGTTGGTTGAGTTGTATGAAAAGATAACAGAGACTAATACTATGTAATTATCTTTTGTTAAAAACACAGTAAATGTCAGTGAGTCATCTGTTGGTTCACTGTAATTAAGATCTAATTATTTTCAACATAGTCAAATCTTGTATTATTAAATGGAGCTGGACATTTAAAACAGTCTAACTAGGGTTAGTCTTCATGTTGGATCCATGTGGGATTCATACATGTTTCAGATGATATTATGTGTTCCAGGTGATATCACATGTTTAAAATGACATCACATGTTTCAGATGATATCACATGGTTCCATGACATCACATGGTTCAGATTACATCACATGGTTCAGATGATATCACATGGTTCAGATGACATCACATGTTTCAGATGACAACACATGATTTAGGTGACATCACATGTTTGGGGTGATATCACATGGTTCAGGTGATATCACATGTTTCAGATGACATCACATGGTTCAGATATCAGATGGTTCAGATGATATCGCATGTTTCAGATGATATCATGTTTCAGATGACATCACATGGTTCAGATGACATCACATGTTTCAGATGACATCACATGATTCAGATGACATCACATGGTTCAGATGATATCACATGGTTCAGGTGATATCACATGTTTTAGATGACATCACATGGTTCAGATGATATCACATGTTTCAGATGATATCACATGGTTCAGGTGACATCACATGTTGGTTGCTGTGGTGACTTACTGTGATTGTTTCTGTTGTGAATAATGTGTTATGTGGAGGGTTTTGAAGTGAAGCTGAACTCTGACAGTGATGCTGTCTGTGTGCACTAACTGTGTGTGTCTTCATGTGTCCTCTGCTTCCCCCTTGTGGTCAGAGCAGCTGTAACTACTTCCAGATGTGTGACTGTCTCTCTCTCTTTCTGTGCGTCACAGCTGGATAGTGTACTAAGCTGTTGCCAGGTTACTGCAGTGTTTGTGTGCCATTGATTGGTTACAGATGGAGCTGACTGACAGCACCTACACACACACACACACACACACACACACACACTCACAGTGTGCTGTGTACTGAATGTGAGTAAGGTTTACTGTGAGTGCTTTGTGGAGCATCATTCATAATTTACATATAATGAAACAGTTTTAGTTTTACAGATGCTAACTCTCAGCTAACTCAGCTAACCTTCAGCTAACTTCTAGTTAAATTTCAGCTAACTCTCAACTAACTTTCAGCTGACTTTCAGCCAACTCAGCCAATTACCAGCTAACTTTCAGCAAACTTTTACCCAACTTTAAGCTAACTTTCAGCCAAATTTCAGACAACTTTCAGCTAACTTTCAGCTAACTTTCAGCTAACCTCCAGCTAACTTGCAGCTCACTCTTCACACAGTCCGCTCAGTAGCAGTCAGTGAGACCAAACTGTGGATCATTGCTCGGACACAAAATGCAACCAGTGACTTCAATGACATCTTTTATAATTCATCAACTGTTTTCTCTTTACACCTGAACTAAAAAAGGAAATACTAACTTTGAAACAAAAAGTTATGTTGGCAACTGAAAAATGCACATGCATTTTAAAACTAACAAACTAAATATCTTATTGTATTTTGATATTTTTTGCAAAATACTTACTTAATATTTTTTTGTGTTTTTCAATGTCAGAATTTTTTCTTCTTTCTACAGTAAAATAGTGAGAGTTGAAACTGAAAACCACTGGCACTGACAGCATCAAAAAACTCACAGAAAAAAGACACACACTGGAAAAACCTCACAATGAAATAAGAATTTCATTATAACGGCCTGTTTCTTTTCTCAGATCAGTGTTGAGGTCTAATGTCTGTCTTCAGCTCAATAATGTAGAAGTATTTCTGCAGGTCACATCACAACCACCACACACTCTGTATTTCATGAAAACACCACCTCTTCTCCTGCAATATGAAAAGAGCAGGAAACAGATGAATCATAGGGCTCAGTTTGCTCTGTGGGTGTAACAGTAGATTATAAATGAAACATATATAATTACCACTGTTTGAAGATGTGCCTTCACCAGCTTCCAGCAGATAGAAAGTCTGTTATTCATCAGATAGAGCTCCATTGTTCCTGAGCTGAGGAGTAAATGGATGAGAGGGAGTTTGTTTCAAGTGAAGGACAGATGTAATGGGTGGAGTGTGTGAGTAAGAGAAGGAGGGAGGGAGGGAAGGAGGGCCTGAAGGAAAAATGAAGAGAGAGTGGAAAGGAGGGATGGAGGGAGGGGCTGCTGCTCTGAACAGATGTGGGCAGCGAGGCTCATTTTCCAGCTCAAACTGCACCAAGAGGGAGCAGTAGATCGTAGACTGACTGGATTACACATCAGGACTGTTTTTACTTTAATAAGAACAACCAGCTCTTGAGTTTACATCGGGCTGTGATTAGGACTCCACAGCCAAAGTGGAAGCATTGTTTCATCACATTTCTCTTTTTTTCCCGTTGTCTATTAGAGGCACAAAAATGTAAAGGTTCATCTGATCTGTGGTATTTTTTCTCCTTTGGTGGCAAGAAAATCAGCAGCCTGCAGCGAACTGCTGCTGGAGCTTTCTTCTTCTGGGAACCCCACCCTCATCCATTCACGCTTTGTTTTTCTGACAGTCGCAGTGAAGAGAGAGAGGACAGTAGAGATACTTAAACCTGCACAATGGTTCATACACAGTGTGTGTGTTAACACGTCGATGCAGCATGTATGAGAGACATAGGCGCAGGTACAGCTTCTGTGCCAAAGGAGAGACCACTGTGGATGTGGTATTGATCAAGGTAGGAGGCTGTGAGTGTGTGTGTGTGTGTGTGTGTGTGTGTGTGTGTGTGTGTGTGTGTGTGTGTGTGTGTGTGTGTGTGTGTGTGTGCGCGTGCGTGCATGTGTGTGTGCGCGTGTGAGACTATGAATTAATATTGATTAGAATATTGGTACAAATCAGGCTCGAGGATTGATTGAAGAGAGTCTGTTTGTGTTTGAAACAAAAGAATTGATCTGATGGCATATTGTCATGTTTTAAAGTTGCACATTGTGTAACACCTGGAGGTGTCCATAACCCCTTATAGCAGACTTCATGTGATGTATTTTCAGAGAGGGACTGTGGAGCTGTAGAAGTTGTAGAAAAGTTTCTGAAAACAAAGTTTAATGAAACATGAAGTCATCTGGGTTTGTAAATGCACTGATTAGAATTTGTTAGTCAAAGGTCACTGTGTATCGACATTTTCTGAGTTTTGGACTACAATTTCCATCATGCTTTGGGTGGTGCAAACGGGAAGTACAATGTTGCCATGGTGTCAGTGGGGCTTTCCATTTGGCGAACAAGTCCCTCAGTCACTGTCACCTCCTCCCAGCAGGGAAGATGAGACATCAGTCAGCATCTCAGCTATATAACACTTAATAGATATTACATCGAATAGATTATACATCGACTGCAGCATCACAGAATTTATCAAAAAAACATAAACACAGAGCAGATATCAGTAATTAATATCTACAGTTTGTCAGAGGACTTTGATTCCTCAGTTCTCTTCCTCATTAACTCATATCAGACCTCTTCTCTGGAGGAGTCATGTTTGCTGTTCCTAATTCTGAGACAAACCAGGCACCACTCATCATCCGAACAGCACCATCCCAACAGCGAAGCATGGTGGAGGCAGTATCAGACTGTGGGGGGACAAGCAAACTGGTCAGTACTGAGGGAAAACCCTGGTTCAGAGCTCAGGAACTCAGACTTGGCTGAAGGTTTACCTTCCAACAGGAATATGGCCCTCAGCACACAGCCAAGACAAAACAAGAGTGGTTTAGAGACAACTCTGACAATGTCCCTCAGTGGACCAGCCAGAGTCCTGACCTGAATTTTATCATAAAACTGCAACATGACAAAATCTCAAAAGTCAAGGGGTCTGAATACTTTTTGAATGCAATATATTATCAGACAGATATACGGAGACAGATATACAGAGATATATAGACACAGATATACAGACACAGATATACAGGAATATACAGACACAGATATACAGACTCAGATATACAGACACAGATATACAGGAATATACAGACTCAGATATACAGACACAGATATACAGTAGTCTACACTAAACGTAGCCATGTAGAGTTCATGATCAGTGTTGTTCTCTCTCTGTGAGGTGTCCTCATGCTGTTTACTCCTCATTGAACGCCAAGTTATCTGAGGTCTCTCAGGTCTGACTTTAGATGTTAGGGTTTGGACAGCAGCTCACTGTACATGTCTCCACCTGTATAATGAGTGTGAACTGTGAGAAGCTCATGACCAAAGGTTTTTACAAGTGTATTTTAATACAACACTCACTTGGCACAGTGTGGAGTTACTGGTCAGTCACTGAGATCACAAGTATAGTTGAAGTTGACACGAGGCTTCAGCAGAGTCAGACGTTGACATCTCCATGTTATTGTTTGTAATCACCTAATTGCCTGTTTCTGTGTTTCCATATTGAGCTGCAGCAGAGAGACATCCTGCTAGTCAGATGTTGGTTCATTGTGAGGACTAATCTTTACTAAACCTACACACAATTTCCAGGATTTAGTTCAAATTGCTTCAGCCTCATTCACTTCAGCTGAACCCTTGTATTTAAGGGTGTGAGCTAGCCAATGTAACTTAGATAATTTGATGTCTGTCCCTCAGAGTCACAGAATGAGGTACCAGTTCCTACGAACTGTAAAAAGCATGTGAGAGGCACAAGATTATAAAAGAGAATCCAGTTCAGCTTCATGACTTGTTACGACATCTTTTCATTTTTTCATTCTGCACATTCATCCTGTTCTGTTCACAGTGAATACCAGTACAGACATGTACTGAAGAGCATCATGGGAAATACAGTGCCTGAAGTCGGTTTAGACGAGCAAACATGGCTACAGTGAATAAGTCAATGATTACATAATAATCCTGGAGCACATTGTAAAAGTGAAGGTGAACGTTTTGACTCAGGTGTGTTTCAGTCAGCTATGGTGGCAGGTGTCGTGTGACTCTGTCCTGTGTGTGAACTGTAACATGAACAGGAATCAGCTGATGATGAGACACATGTTAGTCTATATCAGAGGAAGTGTTGCAGCTGTTGTTGTGGCTCAGGTGTCCATGTGGAATCTCTTGATTGGAAAACTTCTCCTGCTGGAGAGTAGCTGAGGTTTATCCAGAAAATGTCTCCAGGTGATTTTTAGAAAGTCTCTAAATCTATAGACAAAGTCTCTAAGTTGTCAACAGTGCAGACTGTAAACTCACTCAGTCACGTGGCATTCAGCTGACCAGTGGTGGAAATATGATCAGTCAGTCGGTCAGTCAATCAATCGGTTGGTCAGTCACTCAGTCAGTCACTCAGTCACTCATTCAGTCTGTCAGTGAGCCATCAGTTGGTCACTCAGTCAACCAGTCACTCAGTCAGTGCATATACCCCTGAGATGCTCTTTATTAGTTTTATCAAGTATCATTATTATCACCATATAACATAATGCCCCTCCCCTTCCCTCTTTTAAAATGCACCACAGTAACTCAGAGACCATTAACTGACTGACTTTGTTCCTTTATTTGAGGACAGTTTTACAGGAAAGTTTGTTTTCAGTAACAGTAGTGATCAACTGTTCATGTTCAGACATGCTGCTGTGAGAGTCTCTCTGTTGCTGCTGTTTATTACTGCTTAGTGTCTACCCAGTTAATCCATCCAGTTAATCATCTAACTACCTGCTGTACATTTAAACTTACGGTAGTTCTGCTCTGCACTCACAGCTCTCTCTCTCTCTCTCTCTCTCTCTCTCTCTCTCTCTCTCTCTCTCTCTCTTTCTCTCTCTCGCTAAACCCACAGTTCATATGCTGTTCAGATCTGATAGTTACTGTAGTTTAACAGTTAGTGATGACTTCAATGCAGTCGCCTCAGAGCCAAAGTAGAATATTTTTGAATTAATTTATTTAACGTGTACTCTGTTAAAAAAATGATTCAGATAATCATGAAAATGCTGGATATTGATTGATTATATGATAATTGACCAGGCTGATAAATGGTAGACCCCTATACTTCACAGCTGTCTGTGTCATTTGCACTGAGGACCCATTGAGCATCAACCAGGAAACACCCTGCACATGTCAGCTGGGTCCTGAGACAGATGTGTAGTCGTGTGTTCAACATCAGAAGTCAAACACAAAGCTTTGTCTGAGCTAACCACTAAAATCCAATGAAAATCTTGATGCAACATAAATATCACATGTTCTGTTGTGCTGTACATTCAGATAAAACAGAAACATTTGCATTGATGCTCATATGGAGGATTAAAATGAGAGATGACTGTGTGTCCATACAGACATCCAGCATGTGCCGCCCGGCTGCAGACTGATAAATGCTGCCTCTTGTCTCCTGCATGTTGGAGAGTTGTTCTTTGTGCAGAGCTCTCTTCTCTGCAGGATGTTGATAATAGACAGAGCAGGACAACATGGAGCTGGGACAACAGATTCATTGAGACAAGTGGATGAGGGGACAAAGGAGACATTGTCTCTCCACTGATTAACAATCACACTATTAGATGTGAGGTCACTCTGATGGCTCAGCCTACAGGAGCTACGCAACAGACCAGTGAGGTCAACTTGTTAATCTCCAACACTTACATATTTCAATCAGCTGTTTTCTATTTAATCATTTACATTTATACACATCAGGACCAGAGGTGGTGTTGTTCTTCTGCAGACTTCACCTGTAACCAAACTGTGTAACTCCTCTGGTTTTGGATTGGTTGATTCAGAGTGTTCCTGTAAAACTGGAGCTACTGTGTGAGGGCTGAGTGACAGTGACTCTGCATCAGTGATTATTACATGTGACAAAGAGCCTCTCCTGAACATTATATTTTACTGTCTGCAATGATGGACACTTCCATCAGTCCACAGCTCCAACTCAAACATCCTGAACCTGACTTCAACATACATTTATTCCATCATCATTTTCTTGCTTCTTTTTATAACATTATCTCATATGATGTCATTGTAATTCATAAATCCAATCACATGATACATTCACCTATATTAGATTCAGTCAACACCACACGTTAACTGAACTCAGAACACAGTGGAGTACAGATAACCAGGCCCTGTTCCAGAGCAGAGCCACAGAGGATTAAGGAGAGTTCCTCTGTAGTCTCACACCTCCAGCACCTGCTATCTTCACTTAGCCCCGCTCTTTTTCATTGTACAGGTGTATAATAAACTCTGAAGGGTGTTCTCAGAGATCAGACCTGATAAACTGGACTGAACTAAGTTTCAAGTAGATGCAGCAGATACCTGTATATGTGTGGTGAGACCATAGTGGTCCTCAGTGCTACAGTGTAGTAGGTGGACAGCTGAGAAACCTTCTGAGTAGGGCTGCATGATACGTCATTACAGCACAGACACTGATGTGCAATAGATGTGATGATGTTCAATAGTCACAATGTCAAGTAAGGAGAATTAACGTTTGTATGCGTGTGAGTCTGTTCTTGATTAGTGCAATATGCACGTGTGTACACGTGACTCACAGGTTTGAATGTGTCTGTACATTTTTGTGCACATCCTGAAACATGCATGTGCATACGCACATTAGACCCGTGTCACTGTGTGTTCACTAAACTGCTTGTTTTTGCCACTGACAGGTTCAGAGTGAAACTAGTAAGAGAAGATCTTGTGTGAGTAAAATCCTTTTTGTTTAACCACTAACAGCTGTTTTATCACTATATTCAAAGCCACCAGACTCTATTGACAAATACAGTCATTTACTTTGCAGAACACCGGATTTGAAGGTCTACCTCTGCCTCAATCAGTTAGTTTGCTTGTGTTACTGTGTGGTACTTTAACTCAAGTAAAAACTCTGAATACTTCTGCAACCACAGAAAGTCACACATTAACACAAACTAACAGATCGCACCAACTACTGTGTTCTGTGAGATAAAATTACCGTTTTTGAGTGTGAGTCTGGTGTGTTTTTAAGTAGGAGATGTCCAGTTATCAGAGCTTGTCATAGGCTCATAAAAAACAGATTATGCAGTTATAACTGACTAACCTACTGTGGGTAGAAGTGTGTGTGGTCACACCACAGCCTGGTGTTGTTTCAGATGATTTAATTATGGTAAACACAATACAGTGTAATGTCACTGTGTTCTTGGCTCGTTCATATGCAGAGATTTAATGAACTGAAGCAGGAACTTTCGATACAGTTTAAAGAACACAATCACACACATTCATCCACAGATCAACACAGACTGATTCACTGACTCCTGTTAGAACCACAGTAAACATTATTACACACATGCATGGCTGAGTTGTTCTAATCATACACACATTTGAGACTTCTAGTAAATATTCTAGTATTTACGTGTGTCGTGTCCTTTATAATCCCCCATAGTGTGCGTGTGTGTGTGCATGTGTGAGTGTGTGTGTGTATGACAGACATCTTGTAGAGAACCCCTGCCTACGTCTCTCTCATTTCACACTGGTCTGGCTGTGTCTGGCTGCAGGGGTGGAACAATCATATGCTTGTGACCTGTGTGTTTGTCGGTGTGTTTGGTTCCTCTGGTACATGTTGATAGCTCAGACATGTGAGACACAGACATACACAGTGTGTAGGTGGGAGTGTGTTTCACAGTCACATATGAGTCCATTGTATTACATCATGTTTTAATATAGTTGTGGGAACTCCCACACACAGAAGAGTTCTGCACAGATACTTGTGCCACAGCAGAAAACTTTGTTTCTAACATCGTTCTATAAAGAACCTCATGTTCCTATGACGACACCCTAAAGAAGTGTCAGGTCCTACACACAGGGAATTCATTGTCTCTGTGTTCCTCTCTTTCTTTCTGTTAGATCCAGAGAGAGGGTGATGTTTTCTACCCTGCCCAGCCTCGCCCTCAGCCCAGCACACAAACATCATTTGCAGGTAAGACTGTCATTTGGTTCATTCACCGGGTGAGAGGAAAACAAGAGGAACTTTGAAACACAGTCAGATGTGTATTATCTTTATTCTTTTATTCATCAGTGGATATATTCATTAGATTAGGTTTGCTATCCTCCGTTTGTTTGAGTCTTTACTGAAGAAGCCTCTGACCTGGAGACATCCGGAGAAATCTTCTTTTCTGACGTCCTGTTCATGTGAAGGAGGTTTAAAGAGTCCAGGCCATTACCACAGCCACAGTGCAGTAAACTGTTAGACCATTATGTGCCTGAATCATAGATCTAGACCAGACAGTCTAAACTTTAAATCATAAGACACCCAGTTTGGTATTGATGGCTGCTTCTCCAGGTGAAACCTTTTGCAGGTCTTAAACCTTACTCTATGGAAAACCTTGGTCCATTGGTATAGTTTCTGTTGGTAAGAATCCTGGTGTTGGTACTCACCTAATGTCGACTGTGCTGATAATTCACACTGCACTACCTTTCCATTGGGCTGAATAGTTACACCAGCACAACAGGGATCTTAGCTGGACGGCAGTAAGATAATGTAAGGGAAAGTTGGTTTTATCTTCAGGTATATGTTGGGTCCTATATTTAATCCAGAACCTTTTACTGTTCCACACAAATCCTGAGATCATCCTAATCTATCACTAAACTCACTAAGGCGGACTGAAACAGGAATTGACTGGAGGTACAGAAACTGGTCAAACATATGTTCACCTGTCTGTAATTACCTTATTAACAGTTACCATCGTTACTTTCAAATATTGTTTTGTTGTTATCCAAACTCCATGATCCATCAACGTTTTCATGTGAACCACCGAACAGGTGATGTAACTGAATTCATCATGTATGTATCAGTGATCATGAGTTTATATTGATTATCAATAACAGAACAGTAAAGATACTGGAGAAAGTTAAGTGTTGTTTAACAGACAAACACTGTATCCCAGAGCTTCATTCAGACTGATCTGAACCACAAGCTGAAACATGTTGGTCTCACAGTAAAGGTCATTTTATATAGGACGGGTCTAACCTCTTTAAACTGTCTCCATCTTCACTCATCTCAGATACAGGTCTCAAAAGTCCTCATGATGGCAGTCTGATGTGCTGCAGCTGAGGTCTCTGTGTCTATGTTAGCATCAGACTAATAAGTGGGTTTTAAAATGATGAATTCATTCTTTCACCTCACAAACATCTGTCTTTGTACCCTCCATACTGTCTTTTAACAGAACATTAGTGGTCGGCTGTAGCCGTGTAATATTTGTTTGATCAGTGATAGCACGTTGTGGCTATAGTAACTGATTTATCAGAAAGAGACATTATTAAAGCAGCAGTGTCAGTCAGTCTGACACAACACAATCCAATTCAGGCACCAGCCATCAATATACCTGGTCCACATAAAAAGCATGATGTGAGACAGACATGGACAGACCTGGTGAGACTAACCTTCTACAGGCTGAAGTCCTGAAACAAAAAGGTCTGACCTCTGGTTTTCAGTCTTTGTGGGTTTATGTCATGTTGTTAATGGTGACATCATTCCAGCTCAGCGACAGGTGACATGATGTTCAGTCGGCCTGGTTCTCTGTAGTCTTGGTGGTATGTGCTCAGCTTCCTATCTCAGTGGATTGCAACCACAGCTGCAATACTCCACATATTCAGACACAGTTCACTGTCTCTGGTCACTGACCCAAGATCTCATGACTGTATCTCTCTTCTTTCAGCCGTTCGTCCAGAAACAGAGTGTGTGTCTGTGTGTGTGTCACACAGAGACACTGACAGTCTGACAGTCAGCGCTGAGCTGGATGACAGCGTCTTTAAGAAGGTATTAAACCCCTACAACACACACACACACACACACACACACACACACACACACACACACACACAGCTGGTGAAGGTTTGTACTTCTTTTCTAAATTTAACCAAGAGGAAAACCTCTGAAGGGACTGTTACGTAACAGACTGGGAAACTCTGCAGCTTGGCAGGGACCAGAGGGACACCAGTTGAGTGGCTGTTCTACTCTGTGCATCGACACTGCAGTCATAAACTCTGAATAACTGGGAGAATATGTGGAGCCATAGACCACACAATCCCTACTCCAGATTCAGGATCAGTACGATGTTTATAAATACTTCTTCATGTGTCTCTGTGGGTGTAGTTCTACAGAGAACTGTTCACAAAACCATGAAGGTTCCTCTATGGTACAGAGAGTTCCGTGTGACTCACTTGTTTCCACTGAGTAACTCCAGAGACCGCATGTGACTACATCTGGCTGCTGATTCTCCAGAACCTGGTCTTCCAGTCTGACTCCAGGACTCAGCTTCAGTAAACAAACAGTTGCAGAACAATAGAAAGGAATGTAGAGGTGGCAGTGTGGATATGTTATTGTACTTGAGTTCACGGGAGACAGTGATTTTACTGTCTCCTGTGAACTCATGTACCTTCATTCTGAGCAGTCTGAGCAGCTAGGAGGTCCTCAGTAGTTCAGTAATTTGAGGTTCTGTCTCTCCTGTTGATCATCTTCTTTCATTCTCTGGTGTCTTCTTATCCTCTCTAGCCGGACCCTCCTCCCTGTGCTGGATTAAGGGGCAGAGGGGTCTGTGTCTCTCATTTCTCCTCAGATCATGCATTGATGTGGCGAGCCCTTAGTCCCAGTGAGGGGGCTTGGTCAGGGGCCACCCCTGACACAGTGGACCCTCAGAGCTCCGGACTGTGCTGGAAGTCAGAAACAGAGGACAAAGGTACATCAAACAATTTATGACACAACATAGGAGTTATAAATGTTCTATCTAATCTTAACAAGAAAAGATGGTGGAAAGAACGAATCAGAAGTCTTCAGGATCAGGATCTGTGTACTTCAATAATCCTCTTTCACTTGATCTAAAAACTGTGGGTAATAAGATCATCATGTTCTGCTGTAAATCCGAGGAGGAGGAGAGAAAGAGGGAGGAGGAGAAGAAGATGAAAAAAAAGACCAGCTCCCAGAGAATGCAGTGTCCTCTGCTATCGTTCGAGCCTCCATCAGATCCTTATCTCCATTTCGTCGTCACAGCTGGGAGCCAGGCAGGAACAATGCTGCTGCAGATATGGACGTCACACAGCGCAGGTATCAGCATCGTTAAAGGCTCTCTGAGTGATGACTGTAAAATATCTGGTCGCCATGACAACCCAGAACATGTCAGGATTGGTGAGGCTTCAAAGAGCCATCACAGGACTATATTGTCCCAGAGAGACAGAGGGAAAAAGTGTTGTTTTAATAGGGTGGGAAACTGTTTGATGACCTATGAACAGCTCTGCTCTGCGGACAGCTGTGGGACACCACACCACCACGTAGACCAGCACCTGAAGTGCTACAGACAGCTCCAGTTTTCTTGCATTAACAGTGATGAATGTGTAAAACGAAGAGATACACCTCATCAGCTCAGATAATTTAAAATGAGCAGATTTAGCTGACACTGGCTTTAAGAGACAAGTCCACCTCACTTCTGTCCCTCCTGTCCCATGTCCCTCCCTCATCTGCCCTTTCTGTCCCTCCTGTCCCTCTTTGTCCCACATCTCTCCCTCATCTGTCCCTCATCTATCCCTCCTGTCTCTTGTCTGTCATTCGTCTGTCCCACGTCTCTCCCTCGTCTGTCCCGTGTCTCTCCCTTGTCTGTCCCTCCTGTCCCTTGTCTGTCCCACGTCTCTCCCTCGTCTGTCCCTCCTGCCCCTCGTCTGTCCCTTGTCTGTCCCACCTCTCTCCCTTGTCTGTCCCTTGTCTGTTCCTCCTGTCCTGTCCCTCGTCTGTCCAACGTCTGCCCCTCCTGACCCCTCGTCTGCCCCACATCTCTCCTTCATCTGTCCCTGTTGTCTCACCACTAACTGTCCATTTGTCTCTTCTTCCAGCTCGTTGAAGAGCCTGTCAGAAGAGATGAGAGTCAAGCCCCCCCTCCACAGGAGAAGGTACACCACCTCATTGATCTGGCGTGATGTCATCATCTCTCAGGCCTCAGCCTGCTCACATGACAGTCTAGACACAGACACACACACACACACACACACACACACACACACACACACACACACACACACACACATTGTCCAATGGAAAAGTCATTAATGGAATGAAAGTGTGGTAGGAGTTAGGGTGGAGATGGAAAACTCCTCTGATTCAGTCTATGGTGCAGTGATGTGTGTCCAGCTGATCAGCACACTCAGCTCCAGTGTAGACGTCTCTCTCTGATTGGTCCAGTACTGAGTGAGAACAGGAGAGAACCACCTCCTCCTCCTTTAGAAACCAGCTGGAGCGAGGCATCCGTCTGTGTCCTGACTACTACTGTACATGTAGTACACATCATCATCATCTTTCCCATCATCCACTCCTTCTGCCCATTAATCATTCTCCGAAGAAGTCTGTGAAATGTGATTGAAAGCTCCAGAAGCCTGTGGGTGAATCTTTAGCATTTGTCTGTAGTGGCAGACACAGAAAAACACAAATAGCCCTCTAAAACATAGCTCATCATCATCATTAATCCATCAATCTAATCATCTGTCTCTGTCTTCCATCATCCATTATTCATCTCCAGTATGAGCTGGTGTCCATCCAACCTGCATCATCCTGATCAGCAGCAAATAGACAACAGAAGGTAAAGAGGGGAGGGTCTATGACAAAGACCCTGTTCTAGTTCTGGGTCTGGTTCTCAGCATCTTGTTCAACTGTCACATAAACATGTTATGGCTGCTCAGCACCACAGCATGAGAAACACACATATGTTTGTTTGAAACCAGCTACAGTCTGGAGGGTCTGGAGGTGCAGCAGGGAGGGGTCCAGACTCAGTGTCCTGGTCTTAGGGACAAGGATGAGAGGACTGAAGGCCGGGCTTTCCGTCTGGACAGCCAGGAGAGAGGTTCACTGGTCTCCCTGACTGAGGAGGAGCAGGAAGGAGATGGCAGCAGCATTGACAGCCAGGTGTGTGTGTGTGTGTGTGTGTGTGTGTGTGTGTGTGTGTGAGATTGTGAAGCTGTGTGTTGTGTATCTCTGACAAGGACTGAGGCTCCTGCCTCTTCCCCTCTGCACAAACTACTGTTACTAGACCAACTGCATCCAACCTTCTTTCTACAGTTTGTGAGGGACCTTCCAGTCTCATTGAGCCCCCTGCAAGGGGGGTCATGTTGACTTTCTGCAGGACTCACAGACTCAATGAAACAAACTTCTAATCATCGCTCATTATTTATTAGTTCTTCTCCCCTCATGTGTTTGTAGACATCACATCAGGCACTGTCCATGACAACCAGCTGCCCTGCCATGTTCCATCACCAAACCCTCACCAAATCCATCTCCATGGTTGCCATCAGTCACCGTGATGTAGATGGTGAGTTTGTATGTTTTTGGTACCTCGTTGTGTTGTTACTCTTCATCCTGTCTCCTGTTCTTTTGAAGTTTTTGAACTCGTTCTTCTGCCTGTTCATCTGTTCATTCTCACCACGTCCACACCTGTTGATGAGAGGATTTCCTCCATCAAAAAAACAAATCAGCTTCTCCCTCAGTATCTCTCCGCTCCTCTTTGCTGCTTTTCTCCCGACTCTTCCTCCAGTGATGAGGATGAGGAGGGAGAGAGTAAGTATGATGAGTGTTTCCTCTGTCAGTGTGGGCCCTGTAACACCACCCTACAAAACCACAAATGCTGACTAAACTGACCTGGAGCTGCAGAACCAGAGAGAGAAGACATCAGCTGTTAATAGAATAGACAGTGGAGTTCAGTGAATTACAGGAGTACACAGGAGTGTCTCTGCTGTCTAATCTCCTGCTATCTGATCTGTGTACAGCCTTAAGAACACCTTAGCTACCTCTGATTAGTGTCACTGCTTTGCTTCATGTTCGTTCCTTTACTAAATGAGACACACACATCCAGAGTCAAGTTGAGCTCACTGGTTAGGAGTCATCCCACAAAAAAGTTTAACCAGACTCAACTTTTGCTGCGACACAATGTGATGTCATTCAGCAGGATGCTGTATTGAGCAATCACATACAAGCCAGGTCACATTGCTGCTGACTACTTTGTAACCTGAGGACAGTGTTTCTGCTGTTACCTGACTGTTGTAGATAAAATGATCATCGATGTAAAAACTTTGCAGAGCTGTTAAATCCAGTCTGAGTGTTACAGACATGCTCTGGTTGTGATTGGTTCAGACCACTACACTGCAGTTAAACAGAAAGAAAACAGGTTCTGTTCTTGACTTTGGAAACAGTAGTAATTTATACAGTAAAACTGACGCAAACCTGCAGGATGAAAACCGATTTTCTATCAGATGATTATGATCTTTTGTACTCAGGGTTAGGGTTGTGCTCTTGTACTGATGTGTGCTGCACTGTTGTGATAGCTGGTAATAACCCTTGAGTCTTTCCATCTGTGTTTGGTGTTATCCTCTCTGTCAGAGACTCGTCTTGTCATCTCAGTTTCAGATTTAGCTTTCAGCACTGTGTTGCAGTGTCATAGAGACAGTGTGACCTGCAGTGTAGAAGCTGTGTTGGCCTGATCAGATAATGATGTTCTCTCTGCTTCCTTTAGGGGGCAGCTCATTCTCCAGTAACTCTGGCTCATTGGAGTACAGGTAAGAAGGGTGACTAATGAAGATCATCTACTGTAGATGATGGTTCAGTTTTAAACACAATAACTTTCCAGAACAAGTGTTGACACAAGCTGTAATCTAATGCATGGATTATAGTTTAAATACAGTAACACAGCTTTAACTTTAAGTCAAACGTGTTACACTGCTGTGTAACTGAGAAAAGTGCTGAGGTGGCTGAATGTTGGTTTTGCCCTTTAGCACAAAGCACTGAGTTTGGTTAAAGTGAGCAGATGTAATGGGTCTGTGTGTTTGTCAGTATTTCAGAGGAGGAGCCCGGCCCCCTGCGGAGCGATACTGAGGGGAAAGGAGGAGCTAAGATCAGCCGGACGTTCAGCTACCTCCGCAGTAAGATGAGCAAGAAAGGCAAGGTGAGAACTAGTACTAGAACAAGTTACTGCAGCTTACAAGTACAGGTGTACTGTGCACCAACAAATCCACAGTGACCGTCCCCCATCCCCACCCTTCTACAGCACATCAGAGAAATCAGGAAGATGACTAAAACAACACAACTAACTGTGCAGTGAAGCTAACCATGCAGTAAAGTTAGCTGTGTAACAGACACAACTGCACCATATTATTAGTATGAGTGAAATATAGTGTCACTGTGCCACATTATATTTTTCAGATATTTTATATATATACACACACACACACACACACACACACACACACACACACACACACACACACACACAGGTAAGAATGAATTTAGATTTCAGCACATTTCTTGATTCTTGCTGACATGATGCCACCAGGAGGCACTGTCCCTTCAAACAGCATCTTCATCCTGCTGGTGCACAGCTGTGGACTCTAGGTTCAGTACATGTCAGTGTGCAGCCACTCAGAATCAATGGTCTGTTGGTTTATTAGTCTGAATTCAGGTGACTTTCATGTAAACTGATGTGTTTCATGTATGATGCTAGGTCCTCCATCACTCTAACTTCAGAGGGAAGTGACGCCTACCCAGCAAGATTAAAATAGAGCTGAAACCAAATAAAAACCCAAGTGAAACCAAATATTCAAATAAATGAATCAAGATTGGAATAGAACAGAAAAGGCAAGAGGATCTACTTATATAAAACATGTTTAACACTAACATAAGTGAAAAAAATTAAAACCAATAATACAAAATAAAACAATATCACAATAATAAAACAAAGATACAAAAAAACAACAGAAAATAATTGGATCATTAAATCCAACATACAGTCTGTGGGTTTGTGCTGAAATGGTGGTTTTGTGAGCATGACGAGCACTCACTGCAAAACACTACAGATGGTGAAAGAGGAAGTGTGTGTGTGTGTGTGTGTGCGCGCGCATGTGCGCATGTGCAAGTGCGCAGATGTTTGTTAGCTCACTTCCTGATTTGAAAGCAGACAGATGAGCAGCAGAAGCTTGTACACAATGATGATCAAGAAGATAACAAGAAGACAGAGAAAGACATCCAGCGAGACGGGACTCACACTGAGGATTAGAGGTAGACAGACGGATAGACACAGAGACAGACATAGAGAGTGACAGACAGACAGGAGGACTGTTACAGCCATGCTGAGTAAGAGGTTCAGTTGCTCTGTGAGGTGGAGAGGAGAGCCTGGATCAGATGAGGTAGGAGGATGATGTGTGTGTGAGGACAAGGGTGATGACAATGTAGTTGATGATAATGATAAGGATGCCTGTGATGATGGTGAAGGTTTGGGGTTTTAGATTGCAGTGTTTTTAATGAAGTATGCAGAGGTTATGTTTTTGTTGGTATAAACACATCTTTGAAATGAGACTTTACAGCGTAAAAGACAGCAGTCTGCAGTGATAAATTTGAGCTGAGAAGCCAGACCAGCTGGTTCTGAGCATGTCCACAACACACATGATCACCCGTTTGTGAGTACACACACATCAGGCTGACACACTGAGTTCTGAGTTTTCGTCTTTGTTTCACTGATGGGTTCTTCAGGCTGATCTCAGGACAGCTGCCTGGACTGTAGTGATGTGTTAAAGGCCTACATTGTTACACACACCAGTGTTATCTTTACTGCTGTTTATACACACCCAACATGATCTGAGAAGAGATCACACAGACAGAGACATAGAGTTTCCCCGTATGTTGATGCTCTGACTCTATCTTAGCAACCAAACATCCCACTCAGGTTTACTGAACAAGCTCCAGTCATTACCAATAGAAACATATACTGTGTGTTTTCTGTTGTATGTAAAACATCTTTAAATTATGCTGTTTATGGTGTTCATAGTGACTGATATGTTTAATATGATTCTGAATCTGAATCTGAATCTGAGTCTTATTCTGGGTTTGATTCTGAATCTGGGGAGGGGGGTCAACTGACATGTTCATATTCACACACAGAATTGTGTTGTCTTTCTTACTGTTGGTTATGATACTCAGCAGTGTTGCTCTCACCTGTGTGTGTGTTATCATGATGTTTCCTCTGTAAACCACAGTAGATAATGTCTCTGGGAACATTAATTGAAAATGACTCAGCAGGACCTCTTTGATATTCACAGCAGCTTATTTTCCAGGAGAAGGATAGAAGAGGAGAGAAGGAACGAGAGAGTAAAGAGAGAGAAAAGAAGAGTGCAAACAATCATGTCTTCATCCCTGTCAGTCCGTCTCCCTCCACTTCTTGTCAGCACTGCACCAGACCTCTGAACAACAAGGATACTTTCTTCTGCAACAGTAAGACTCACTCACACCTCTCTCTTCCCTCCTCCACTTTCTCTGTCCTTCTTTTATTCCTCCTTCCATTCTCTCTTTTCTGAGACCCAAGTTTTCTATTGTCAAAACTTTCCCTTCTCTCCCTCCCTCATTCCTTCCCCTTTTCTTTCCCTTCTTCCTCTTTTTATTCCTGCTCCTCCACTGCAGCCTCTTTTTCCTCTTGTAGTCTTTAGTATTTTCCTTTTGATGTATCTGTCTCATTGGAGTAAATAATGACACTCAGTGTTTTATTGATGAGATGAGCACATTTATTTATTAAAATAGTAGAAATAAAAACAGAATCTGCTCAATGAATCCTTCTCCTTCCCTGGCTCCAAGATTGTTATTGATTGTCAGCAGCAACAGTAACTGAAGTCCTCTGTGTGGCAGCATGACCTTCATGTCTTCACCTGTTGATGGTTGATCACTTCACTGGTTTGAAAAAACAGAATCATGGTGTCATCACTATAAACTGACTCACTGACAGAGTGACTGACTGACTGACTGACTGACTAATGGACTGACTGTGAGAGTGACTAACTGATGGACTGACTGACTGTGAGACTGAGTGATGAAGTTACACCATTGGTCAGCCAGCTGATGTGGTTGTTGTTCTTTCATAATGATATGCTAAGAACAACCAGTGTTGAGAACTTTTCGAACCCTTTTAGAGACTTAAAAAGGATCCAACAACAAACCTTGTGTGCAACTGTGAGTGAGAAGTCACAGACACACCTCTCTATGATGACCACACAGCAGCTGATGTGAACAAGTGCAGAGAGAAAACCAAAACTTAAGGAGGAAATGGAGCATTTGTTGGGGACTATTTCAGTGGTGGATTAATATGGTGGTCTGAGTATTTGTGGCAGCAGGACAGAGTGTGTGGGACTAAATCAGAATAAACTAGTGTGTTGATGGTGATGAGTGAGACTCCCTGAATAGTTCGTGTTAACAGTGAAGCTCTGAGGCTCAGAGGAATCAAGACACATCACCTCAAATTACTTTTTTTGGCTAGTTACTAAGCTTTGATGACGAGAATAAAACCCTAACCCTAAACCTAACCCTAACCCTAACCCACATCGGACTGCATTTCATTCCCCCTCTCTCTGCCTCCCCATTTCCTGTCTCTCTCTACTGTGCTATCCAATAAAGGCATAAAAAGCCCAAAAAATATACTTAAAAAAAGTCAGAGTGGGAGGAGACTGACTGCTTAAGTAGCCTACGTGCTGAATTTTAGTGTGGTCACAGAGGGAATCAAAACTATTAAATTTACATAGAATTTTTGTGAAGAGCTTTCTTCTGATGTATTCAAATGTTCTACAATGTAGCAGGAAATGTTGCTGTGTCTCCACCTGTGTCAGCTCTGTGGACAGAGCTGACACAGCCTGTCTTCTCTTGGCAGTCAGGTTGGCCTGTGTCAGCCAGTCTCTATTGCCAGGCTGCGATCACTGAGTGTGCACATAGTCAGGGTCTTTCTCAGTGTCTGATTCCTGATCGTCAGATCATTAATGGCAAGATTGAAATTTCCTATAGAGGTAATATTTAGTCCCACATATGTGTAGCTGTGTGTGTGTTCTATGTCAGAGGATCCCAATTTGGGTTTTCCTGAAATCTGGGTCACTTCTGGAAGACTATAATTCCGGTCCTTTCCAGATTAACTGTCACATAAATTTTGCAGATGATCCAGTTGTAACGCCTCCTTAGATTGAGCTAGTAATATTAGATCATCTGCAAAAAGCAATAGTTTAATTTCTGTCAAATAGGCTGAGACCAGGGATATCTGAACGTTCATCAATATAAATGTTAAACAGGGTGAGTAGAGGTAGTTTAAAACTTTGAGGGTTAGGGAACAGTGTGTTTGTGTGTTTGTGTGTATGTGTGTGTGTGTATGTGCATGTGCGTGTGTGCACGCATCCATGTGGGTTCACACTTAAGATGAACATAGAGTTTGTTTGTTTGTAATGACGGTTGTTGTGTTGTTTACAGACTGTGGAGTTCACATCCATAAAAGCTGCAGAGAGAGTGTGTCTGTCTGCACAAAGAGCAAAGCAAAGGTAGGTCTGATTACACACCTACATTTACAATTGATTTAATCACTTGAGTGTGACAGTGGAGTAAAAACTGAATCAAATGTAAGGTGTCAGAGGTCAGACTGTGAGCAGCAGCTCAACAGCCAAAGAGGGAGGGTTCCTGTCCTCATGAACACTCACAGCTTTGTTTCACAGAGTTCATGATGGTCCAACTTTTTGTGCTGCTGCAGCTCGCCTTGTAACCATGGCAATGACAGAAACCACAGTGAGGGAAATGATCCAGGAGCTGATTTGACTGATTCACCTCTTCAGCTGCACAGAACAGATCAATGAGCAGAATCTGCTCTCATGATATCAGTCAGCCTCACCTACTGTAATAATAATGTAACCCTGACCCTGCTCTGATCCCCTGCTTCATGAGGAACAGTAGGTGAAAGCAGCAGCCTGTACTGTTCAGGCTGGTAGACTGTGTGACAGCAGCTTCAGAGTCTCACATCAACAACATCCCAGCTTTTATACAGACCAGTTAGTCCATGGACCAGACCAGATGTCGGTACTACTCAAGGTGGCAAAGGTTACTTATAATTTTTGAAAACATCATGAATATTTTGGCATGATAACCCTTCCTAAGTCACAGCTGTATTAGAGTAATCAGCTGATGAAATTAACCTCCCTCTATAAAAAAAATTGCATTTTAGATGCTGGTGCATATCTTGGTTTAGGGTAATGTTCAGGATATTTTTCAATGTTTAAAAATATTGTGTTTTGGTATCGTTTTAAAGGGGACACTTTCACACATTCATTCAAGCCCTTTTGTGAATCTGTATGACAAGTACAGTGGTCACTTGAGCTCTTCAAACCTTTAATCACACACATTTTTCCACAATTTTCACCTAAATCATATACTTTCTTTTAGTCCTGTGACATCAAGGAACATCAGAGACACAAAACGCAAAAATTGGAATACTCACAGGAGTCCAAGGATTCAGTAAATGTATAATATACCTATATCATTTCATTTGATTTTTTAAATTTGAAGAATGACTTTGTCAGAAATCTCTCACAAGTAATCCTCATACAGTCCTTAGGCCAGACCAGATACCAGAACATTTTGAACACCATAGGTAAAGGCTAAGTATATAACTGATACATGCTTGTTTGCTCATGATCATTTACTTGCAATTAAGGTAAGTACTAGTGTTTCTGTATTTCTGTTCAGTAAAGATATCTAAAGGGCTAACTTTACCCTCACTTTATTGTTTATGCACGTGCTAAGATGATTTTATAATTTAGTTACCATTAGTTAAGATAAATTTTGATTAATGATTTCTGATTGTATGCTGCAGTTGAAAACAAGTAAGTAAGTAAGTAACAGCCCGCTACCAAAGCAACCACAGATGGAATGCATTATCCACTGCTCTGTTGATGGAGATAAGCTGGTTTCACTTCAAAGTGTTGAAGTAATAGTTATAGAACTGGCAAAAGACAGTCCTTAGGGATAGATTCCAGCAATCTACTACCAAGGAAGTGCCACAGTATCTTTACTCTGAAGAAAGTTCTTGATGGCATCCTTGAAAAAGAAGTGGGCTGGTAGGGGTGACGCTGGTGGAAATCAACGATGAGGCGAGGATGGAGGATGTGACGAGCAGGGACCCAGGACCTTTCTTCAGGACCGTAGCCCTCCCAGTTGACCGGATACTGGAGCCCATGGCCACAGCCACGAGACCGCAACAAGCGCTGGATGGAGTAGGCTGGACCACCATCAATGAGCTGAGTGGGAGGAGGAGGCAGGGTAGTGGGCACCAAGGGACTTTCTCGGACCGGCTTCACTCTTGACGTGAAACGTAGGATGGAAGCGCATGGAGCGCTGAAGCCTTAACCTCACCGCTGCCAGGTTGACCACCTTCTGGATGACAAAAGGACCGATGAACCTGGGGGCCAGCTTCTTCGACTCCACCTGGAGAGGGAGGTCCTGGGTGGAGAGCCGCACCTTCTGGCTGACTTGGTAAGTGGGTGCTTGGGAGTGGCGCCGGTTGGCGGTCGTGGAATAGCGACCCACTGAGCGGAAGAGGGTAGCTCGTGCTTGGGCCCAGCTGCGTCTGCAGCGGCGGATGAAGGTCTGGACTGTCGGACAGGAAACCTCCCCCTCCAACACTGGGAAGAGAGGAGGCTGGTACCGATAGGCACACTGGAAGGGGCGCAGACACCACACTCCAGTACAAGAACCTTGCAGGGGGACACCATGTCAGGCAGTGGTGAAAATACCTTTGCAGTCCCTCCAACAAGACCAATCTCATCAAATTTCTGGTGGAAGAGTGGAAAGGCCCACAATACAGAGAGATGCTGCATGGTAAGGTCTTGTACTAGACCTGTGAGGAAACCTGCTAAAAGTTGACCAAAGATAAGTATGAGGAAGTAGCAGAGTTGCACTCCACGCACAAAGAAGCCAGCACCCGTTTGCTCCTGCATGCATTGCATGCAGCTAATGCAGGCTCAAAGGCAGTTATCATCACAGCTGAGGACACTGATGTCATGGTGCGTTGTATTGGCTTCTAGAAAGACATCGCCTGTTCCATCGACCAGAAAAGTGGGACACAAAACTGCACACGTTTTATTGACATCAGAAAACTGGTAAGCTCACTTGGATACAGCATATGTGACAGCCTAATTGGCTTACATGCCTTCACAGGCTGCGACACTGACAGTGCATTTGCTGGTCGAGGGAAGCTGAATGCCCTGAAGATGCTCAGAAAGGACACTTCCTGCCAAGAGACTTTCAGTCAACTGGGAAAGTCATGGAATGTGAGTGAGGAGCTATTCCAGAAAATTGAGCAGTTTACCTGTCGCATGTATGTTGCTAATAGCAGCACTGGTGATGTAAATGAACTGCCCTACCAGCTCTTCTGCACTAAAAGGGGAGAAGTTGAGTGCAGCCAACTGCCGCCATGTAGAGACTATCTCTTCATGCATGTTCAACGAACCAACTATCAGGCAGCAATCTGGAAGTGCTGTCTGCAAGCTACTCCCCTGGTGCAAAAGCCTACTCAGTATGGATGGACAGACATTGATGGCAAGCTGGCTATTCACTGGATGTGCTCCCCACCTGCACCAGATGTGGTCTTGAAGTTGCTAACATGCAACTGTGTGCGTTCATGCAAGTTGCCAAGTTGCATGTGCCTGTCAAATGGACTTACCTACACAGACAAGTGCAGTTTACAGACCTGCAGTAACCAAAAACTACCGGATGATCCCGAACCTGACTTTGAATTTAGGGGGTGAGATGATGAATGAGATGATCAGTTTGATGAGTAACACAGTGTAATGATTCTGATGGTATTACTGTGATAGTAATAGTAGTAGTATACATTGATGGACAGTGTGTTGATTCAGGACCTGGTTACCCTCGTTAACGCCATCTAAGTGCACACAGAGCTGGATACCAGTAACATTAACGATAATATATCCCACATTGACCAAGTTTATGCAAATGTCAATGTTGTTCATAGTTGTTCACTCACTGTTGTATAACTTATTATGCTGGATTTTCATTGTCTATTGCAGCGGTTTTCAAAGTGTGAGGCACGCCCCCCCAGGGGGGCGCCAGAGGACTTCAGGGGAGGCGCGAAAAGAAAGGAAAAAAAGTGTATCATCTGGTTAGCTAACTACAGCAAATGGATCGATTTTTAGTACCTCAGGTGAAAGTCAGAGTGGGCACAGAGGCGAGCAATAAACGGAGGAAGTATGACCCTGATTATTTAAGGTTTGGTTTTTAATGCATTGGTCCTGACGATGCGCCACTGCCACAGTGTGTTATTTGCAAAGAGGTGCTAGCTAACCGGCGCCACATTGAAACTAAGGACCACAATTTAACAACCAAGCCGTGGGAGTTTTTTGATAGAAAGCTTAATGAATTGTGGTCACAGAAGAAAGCCATCCAGACATTTGGTACTGTAAATACCAAGGCAACCGAGGCATCATACGAAGGCGGGGAAACCCCACAACATTGGTGAGACATTGCTCCTCCCTGCTGCCAAAGATATGTGTTCGGTAATGATGGGCGAAGCTGCTGCTGCTGCCAAACTGGATGCCATCCCGATGTCTGACAACACCATCCAGCGCCGCATCTCCGACATGGCAGCTGATGTGAAGGAGCAGGTGNAGTGGAAAACAACTGAAGGCAGGTATGTATGGAGAACAAATCATGACAGCCACAGTGTGTTATTTGCAAAGAGGTGCTAGCTAACCTGCGCCACATTGAAACTAAGGACCACAATTTAACAACCAAGCCGTGGGAGTTTTTTGATAGAAAGCTTAATGAATTGTGGTCACAGAAGAAAGCCATCCAGACATTTGGTACTGTAAATACCAAGGCAACCGAGGCATCATACGAAGGCGGGGAAACCCCACAACATTGGTGAGACATTGCTCCTCCCTGCTGCCAAAGATATGTGTTCGGTAATGATGGGCGAAGCTGCTGCTGCTGCCAAACTGGATGCCATCCCGATGTCTGACAACACCATCCAGCGCCGCATCTCCGACATGGCAGCTGATGTGAAGGAGCAGGTGCTGGACACTATCTGTGAGAGCCCTTTCTTCTCCATTCAGCTGGACGAGTCCACCGATGTGGCTAACTGTGCACAGCTAATGGTGTATGTGCGCTTTATTAAAGAGCTCAGTGCCCAGGAGGAGTTTCTGTTTTGCCATCCTCTGATGGCGCGCACTACAGCAGCAGAAATCTTCAGGGCTTTGAATGACTTCATTCAGGAACATCATATTGACTGGAGCCGCTGTTGTGGAATATGTACTGATGGTGCGAGGGCAATGACAGGCCGCCACAGCAGTCTAGTAAAACAGGTGCAAGCGGTTGCATCCGCCGCTGTTTGGTCACACTGTATTATCCATCGCCAGGCCTTGGCAACCAAGAGGATGCCCAAAGAGCTGCGCATGGTCCTGGATGAGGCAGTAAAAACTGTAAACCTAATTAAATCACGAGCCATGAATGCTTGTCTCTCCTCTATTCTCTGCAATGAGATGGGGGCTCACTTCCATCAGCTGCTCCTGCACTCCGAGGTCCGGTGGCTGTCGCGGGGCAAGGTCCTCACCCGCTTGTGTGATTTGCGCAAGGAAGTCCTCCTCTTCCTCGCCGAAATCGACTCCCCACTGGTGAAGCATATGGAGGACGCAAAGAGGGTTGCAATGCTGGCATATCTGTTTGATATCTTCGACCGGATAAACACACTGAACACTTCTCTGCAAGGCAAAGAGTGCCATGTCTTTTTGGCACACGATCAAGTCTCTGCATTCAGGAAAAAGTTGGACCTCTGGTGTGCTCGTGTTGAACGGGGCTTGGTGGAAATGTTCCCAACCTTGGAGGATGTTGTGGAGCAAACAGGACTGCAACTGAACTGTGTACAACAGGTGGTCATTGCACATTTGAAGGGGTTGCGTGAGCAGTTTGGAGACTATTTTAGAGAGGAGACCTTGGCAAATCAATGGGTGAGAAATCTGTTCTCTTTCCCAGTGACACCCCGTGATGGACTGACCCTGCAAGAGGAGGAGGCTCTTGTCGAGCTGAACTCTAATATGGACTTGAAACAAAAGATGGGTGAAGTGTCACTTGCCCACTTCTGGCTGTCTGTGGAGACTGAGTTCCTCCACCTCACCAAAAAGGCTGTAAAAGTGTTCATCCCCTTCACCTCCACTTACCAGTGTGAGTGTGGATTTTCCGCATTGACAACGATTAAAAGCAAGTACCGGTCACGGCTGTGGGTAGAGGATGATCTGCGTTTATTCCTTTCTACAGCGCATCCCTGCATCAACCGCCTGTGCGCATCAAAGACACAGACTCACTGTTCCCACTAAAATCGAGGTGAGCAAATGTGTTGTGTGCAGTGTTTCAGCGTTAATGTGGGATAACGTCGGATGAGTGAAAATGTGTTTAAAAAAATCAGTTGAAAAGTTAAATTGTAAATTGTAATTTTTTTTTTTAAGTGAATAAGTTTTTTTTAACAAAAAGATGTTTAAATGTATTCAAAATATGTTTAAAAACACACAAAGGTGTTAAAATGGGAAAAAAAGATGTTAAAAACATACAAAGATTGTGTTTAAAAAAATATTTGAGCACATTCACAGATAAAGATGTTTAAAATGTTTTAAAAATATGTTCAAGAACATACAAACATGTTTAAAAAAAATAAAGATATGTATGACATTTATTCTTGAAACCTTTTTTTTAAGCCTGCGTGGAACATACAAAGCAACATCAATAACAGTAATAAAAGTGATAATAGTGGGGGGGCACGGCTGCTTTTGAGTTCTCTTAGGGGAGGCCCACTATCCCACACTTTGAAAACCCCTGGTCTATTGGAAGAAATGCATAAAGACAAGTTTGTGACCTAACTGACCTTAAAACTGCCCTTCTAATATAAGGCTGAAAATCACCCCTTTGAATGGAATAATATGGGTATATTATACATTTCCTGAATCATTGGAGTTCTGTGAGAATTCCAATTTTTGTGTTTTGTGTCTCTGATGTTCCTTGATGTCACAGAACTAAGAGAAAGAAAGAAAGTTAGGCAAAAATTGTGGAAAAATGTGTGTGATTAACAGTTTGAAGAGCTCCAGTTAACTCTGTATCTGTCATAAAGATTCACAAATATCCTGGACATGAGCCTAAACCAAGATATACACCAGCATCTAAAATGCTTTTTTTTCCAAGGGGGAAGTTGACTTCAACAGCTGATAACTCTAATACAGCTGTGGCTCAGAAAGAGTTATCATACTAAAATATCATCAACAGACATGGATCCTTTCAAAGAATTATAAGTAACCTTTGCCACCTTGACTAGAATGACAAGTGAAATTTTGGCCTCTGACCCATGGACTAAGTACAGCAGCAGAAGAGTCTGTGTTACTGCTGATCAACATGAGTCCTCAAACCTCGGTCCACATCCTGCTCTGTCAAAGACCAAATGTTTCACCTTCTACATAATGATCCTGTGTTTGTCTCCAGCAGCAGCAGCACCTGATGCCAGAAGCTGCTCCTGGGTCAGCTGTTAATATGAGGAGTAAATGTAAGAACACACACACATAACACACACACACATATTGTTTTCATTAAAAAGATATAATGAAGTGGTAGAGCTCGTTCCATTAAGGCTTAGTCCTAACCGCAGCAGCCATGGTTTCGAGTCTGACCCACAGGTCCTTTGCTGCATGTTTCTCCCTGAATTTCCTGTCCATCTCTCACTGTACTGTCCGGATAAATAAAATGACCAAAAATATAACTTAAAAATAAATAAATGACGTCACTACAGCCAAATCTGACAGATGATCAGACAGTCATCTCATAATGAATTTGAACAGGTACACCATTACATTAGTCAGTTTGGTTAGAGTGAAGGCACAGTGTCAAACATCTGTATGTCCTAAAAGTTCTAAATGTGCACTTTGATGTTCATGTTCAGCAACATCTTCAACATCATCTGTATCATCCGCATCCTCCTCATCGTCACGGGAATGCTGGTCCACTGTCACCATTCCTGACGACCAACTTACTGTGATGTTTCCACGGAGACACCCCAGCATCTTCAACCCACACAGTAACCTGGCCAAGAGCATCTCCACCAGCAACATAGCAGGGTGAGGAGAGACCACACACACACACACACACACACACACACACACACACACACAAACAGTGCAGTGTTTTGAAGTCCAGGTAACACACCTGTGATGTAAGGCTGATTGTCCAGGTGTGTTTGAGCATCATACTGATCCATTACCTCAGGACTTCAGCACAATGGTTAAACATGTTTTAATGCTAACTTGGCTCACATCAATATTTGTTTATCTATATATACAACTCATATTTGATCTTATTTGTGTGTTTGATGAAAGCAGCAGCTCTAAACAAGAGGACAGTGAATGACCAAAACCAAATCACAACCATCAACTAAAACTGACCAAAAGGCCAAAGCTCTAAAGTCAGTTTATTCAATGTTATTATGTGGCTGCAATGCAATATCATTGACGGCACATATTATTCTGCATACTTGTTTTATTCATCTTCCTGAACTGTAATCTCTCTATGAGCTCTAACTTGTAAACAGCTTTCTGCCTGTGTGTGTGTGTGTGTGTGCGTGCGTGTGTAAACATCACAAAGATCAAAGAGTCTCTTAAGGAGCCATGTCAAACTGCAAAGTGGAAGACCTGACACAGAGCTGAGGGAGATTTTAGCCTCTCAAACAGCTGCGAGTTTTGAAAAGAACTAACTCCCATCAGAACCATTAACAAACCATGATTGGCACAAGATCTTTGTGCACAGATTTTGTGGCCTTGGTGTTTCTAGAGCCAAAAATGCGGACACAGGAGCCAGTTACAAAAAAAGGTCAGTTCTGATTTTCTCTGGAAATCAGCTCCTGAATTTGTATTGCAGTCAGTGGGAGCGGTGGAGGTTACTCCCATCACTTTGAGGCTCACTATTTAAATTCTGTTAGTCTCTGTGCTTAGGTAGACACTTTCTACGAAACAGCACAAATTTGTCTACTATCAAGGAAGCTGTTATGTGTAAAGATTGAAATATGTGGCTGTAAGGATGAGTTATACAGAATTTTTTCAGTGTTCTAGAGTTTCTCCCACTCTAGCATGATGTCACCCACTCTAGCTCCGAACATTTCTCTAGCTCCGAACATTTCATGCAAATCACACCCATTATAAAGCCTGAAACACAACACATAAACTGGGATTTTATGTAAACCATAATAGTTGTCAAAATACCGATTTAACCAAAAATAATCTCAAGTATTGTGACCCGTTTAACCTTTCAACCATTTTTCTACATTGAAGTATGACCCAGCAGGAGAGCTCCAAAGAGGGTTTGGTCGTTTTGAAGACATCTTCCAATTCATTCTCTATGGGAATCTTCGCCATTTTTTCTCTAATTGCTTAGAAAAGTCATAGCACACCATCCCCAATCAAGCCGCACGCATTGACATATATACAGTATATATATGTTATCAAGGTTTTTCTCAAAGCTGTGGGACTAGTTATGCGCCAAAATTTCAATACGGAAGATGAATAAGACGAACTTCGTGTGTGTGTGTGTGTGTGTGTGTGTGTGTGTGTGTGTGTGTGTGTGTGTGTGTGTGTGTGTGGCGGTAGAGCTGCCCAACAGAACCTCCAGTAAGTTCTTTTTACCTGGTTGAGACTAATTTTTAGGTGAATTTCATACAGTTAATAAATTATATGGTGGTGATGGATTTTGTTTGTCTTTCAATGTATGTGTGCATGGTGTTAGGAACTGAGTGAGCTTAACCTTCAAACAGCCCTTTGAAGTTGTCAGGACCAGCCAAAATGACCTCACAGTAATGGTTATTAACCAAAATTGGCCCCACAATTACAGAAAGACATGTGCACACATGCAAAGAACCACACATCAACACGCACACACAAGTACACGCAAATACATCACGTTGATTTACCTTAGAGTTGCTCTCATACCTGAGTTGAGTCTAAGATCGAACTTTTAATACCTACCTTACCTCTTACCTTTTTGAGACTCTGTTTGAAATTGTCTATGCTTCTGTGTTTGGCAGTTTAAATTGCATTAGGTTTTGTACAACAGAGTCAATAATTTCCTCATACCATGTTGAGACTTTTATTTTGAAGGTTAATCCAAATCAAGGAGATGGTGTTTGTGTGTTTCTGTCAGTGTGTGTGTGTGTGTGTGTGTGTGTAGCAGTAGAGCTAATATTTATCTGAGAATATTTTTACGATTATTTTATTTTATATTTTATTTATTTATGATTATTTCTACTGATGCCGTTCATATGTTGACGTGGTGTCTCATTTCCAGTCAGTTTCTGTTACTGGTAGGTTTATTGCTGCTCTGTCTGAACACAGTTAATGTTGCTGTACATTCAAACTTACATTAATTCTGCTCAAGCACTCAGTCGCTCTTTCCTTGTAGCGACTTTCCCAAACCAGCAGTTGTTTACATGCTGTTCAGATCTGCTAGTTACTTAAGCTTAGCAGTTAGCACTAGCTTTTCTCGCTCACTCAGTGTGGTGTTGTTGTAACTTCAGTGTAGAGGATTGTGATGTTTATTACATCTTCAGTGATGTCTGCTGTCTTACTTAAGACATAGCTCCACTCACTAACTGGAGCTAACTGCAAACTCTAAATGCCATTCCTGAAAATATTCCTCAAAAAAGTCAGACAGACTCTTTTTAAATCCCACCATTTCCAACCTTCATTGACTGTTTTTCCATAAAAAATGTAGTTTTTGTCTTGTATCACCTAGTTTCAGTCTCATTCTGATATCTTTTATGGTTTTTGAGGAAATCTCCCCAAAGTGCAGAGAGGGCTGTCCAAAGTTCCCTTGTGAAACTGAGCTCTGAAGCTGGGGTGTCTCCGTGGAAACATCACAGTAAGCTGGTCGTCAGGAATGGTTACCGTGAACCAGCATTCCTGTGAGGATGAGGAGGGTGCGGATGATACAGATGATGCGGAAGATGTAGCTGAACATGAAAATAAAAGTGCACATGTAGAACTTTTAGGACATACAGCTCCTGTTTTCCCTGTGTAATCCAATTTTCAAACACAAGGTTCATCTTAAAAGCTGTTGTCTGCCTAAGGAGACAGAGGGGATTGTGTGTGCCCCCCCGGTGGCCATGTCGCTATAGCAACCAGTGTCTCAGCAGGTGCTACTGACAGTTACTGGGCAGAAATGGGCAAAGCTGACTTTGAAATGGCTAATTAGACTGATGAACTCTTAGCCTTTAAACTCAGATGTGAAAGAGACACACACACACACACACACACACACTATCTTACTTTTTTGATATTCACCTTCAAAATATATTGAAGGTGATAATAGTAATAAGAGACCATCCTTTGCCTTCAAAACAGCATCAATTCTTCTAGGTACATTTGCACACAGTTTTTGAAGGAACTCGGCTGGTAGGTTGTTCCAAACATCTTAGAGAACTAACCACAGATCTTCTGTGGACGTAGGCTTCCCCAAATCCTTCTGTCTCTTCATGTAATCCCAGACAGACTCGATGATGTTGAGATCAGGGCTCTGTAGGAGCCATACCATCACTTCCAGGACTTCTTGTTCTTCTTTACGCTGAAGATACTTCTTAATAACATTGGCTGTATGTTTGGGGTCGTTGTCCTACTGCAGAATAAATTTGGGGCCAATCATACGCCTCCCTGATGGTATTGCATGATGGATAAGTATCTGCCTATATTTCTCAGCATTGAGGACACCATTAATCCTGACCAAATCTCCAACTCCATTTGCAGAAATGTAGCCCCAAACTTGCAAGGAACCTCCACCATGCTTCACTTTTGCCTGCACATACTTATTATTGTACCACTCTCCAGCCCTTCTGCGAACAAACTGCCTTCTGCTATAGCCAACTATTTCAAATTTTGACTCATCAATCCAGAGCACCTGCTGCCATTTTTCTGCACCCCAGTTCCTATGTTTTCGTGCATAGTTGAGTCGCTTGGCCTTGTTTCCATGCCGGAGGGTTAGCCACATACCACAACCTCACCTTGTTAGCAGACTTTGGCTGTTCCTCACCGAGTTTTAAACCTTCTACACAGCTGTTTCTGTTTCAGTTAATGACTGCGTTTCAACCTACATGTGAAATTGATGATTATTAGCACCTGTTTGGTATAATTGGTTGATCATACACCTGACTATAATCCTACAAAATCCCTGACTTTGTGCAAGTGTACCTATAAGAATTGATGGTGGTTTGAAGGCAAAGGGTAGTAACACCAAATATGAATTTGATTTAGATTTTTCTTTTGTTGCTCACTTTGCATTTTGCAAATTGATAAAAATAAACTTTATATTTTTGAAAGCATTCTTAGTTTACAGCATTTTTTTTAACCTGCCTAAAACTTTTGCACAGTACTGTGTGTGTGTACACACACACACACACACTCTAAGGGCCTGATTTACTAAAGCTTTGCGTGCGTAAAAACGTGCGCAAACGCGACAGCACGCGCAAACACATGTTGATGCTGATCTACCAACCGGGCCCACCGAGGATTGCGTCTGTCAGTCGGGCAAAATAACACGCGCTATCCATTTTGCGCTTCTGCCTTCATGAATATGCAATATAGGCGTGCCTGCCAGAACGCGCAAAATATTGGGAGGAGTAGATGCAAATAGAATCATTTTGCGCACGCAATGTGATTTACCAAACCTCAAACTAATTGCGCTGATTATTTTTGCGTCTATATTTAGCACGTTTGAGAGTCAAGTCTTAGGCTACCTGGCACAGCCGTGCGCACAGATGGCTGCGGTCATTGTTGCAAGGAGGCGGCGTAGGCACGACAGGCAACGGAGAGAACGCATCTTTTCTGTTCGTGTCACTCTTTTTGGAATGGCAGAAGAAAAAATAATCGAGACATATCGGTTATCCGGCGATGCCATGATTGTCCTTTGAAAAAGAAAAAAACAAAAAAGTCATTCGTTCAGAGTTCAGAAAATCCTTAAATAATAAATGTTGCATCATAATGTCAAGTGTTTCTTGTTTGTGCTATTTTGACAAAACCAAAAACTCACATTTTTATGTACTAAAGCCCACTTTCTTTTAGACATAGGAAACATTTAGTTCGGCCCAGTTCCTGTCATTTTTTCCTGAAACTTAAAACAAATGAAAACGCACACACTTCTGCGCCAATGCTGGAACGCACAAACAAAAAAACCCTTTTGGCAATTACGCTTTTCCATTGCACAGCTAAAGAACGTTCATGACGCACGTTCATGTCTTATGTGGTGTACCTGAATGAATTAAAAATATTCCCAGTATCCCAGTAATCTGCTCATCACAGAACGTCAGCTGCACCTGCTGTTCAATTGGAGGCAGAGGGTCCTCCTCCGCCGGTCCCCCACCTGTTTTATTTGCCGATTTGTTATTCTGTGCGATTTTTTCCTTTGTTCTTCTACGAATGTCTTGCCACCTTTTCTTCATTTCATCCGGTGTTCTTTTGGTTTCCCCCACAGCATTAACCTTGTCACAGATTGCCTCCCATATTGCGTTCCTCCTAATAACGGTTAAATTCCTTTGCTATAACTCAGAAATGTGCTTGTTTGCCTCTTGTACCAGCACCTCCAATTCCGGTCCAATTGGATCTGCTCGTTTGCATTCGCCACGGTGAACACCCTTAACTCGCGCAAAATCCTCATTTAAATAGGGCCGGTCGATCACTTTTGCGCCTGTAGTCAACTGCGCTGTTAATCTAAGTAAATCACTCGCAAGGCCCAAACAGGCAGCGTGCGCAATCTATCCGTGTGCGCACGCAATTTAGCGCTCTTTATTTGGGATCTTAGTAAATCAGGCCCTAAGTGTATGTTTTAGTCTGTGCATAGTCTGAATGATGTTGTACCATCACCACCATTCTTCTGTTATTTTCATATCCTGGTTTCCTCTTGTGTCCTTTTAGTGTGGAGTAGCTTGTGTTGGTGACATTCTGGTTGCTTGGAGGCTAAATCTGCAGAAACTCATCCATGTTCTTGTTTTTTTTTTTCCTTGTAGATTAGATGATGTTCCACTGAGGGGCCTCAAGTTTCTGTCTCAGTCCACAGACTCTCTTCATCAGGGGAGTAAAGTCAACGCCTCGACCGAGTCTCTCACTGATGAAGGTAACAAACACTCACACTCTCATTAGTTTGATGAAGCAGATTCCTGAATGTGCTGCTCTAAGTAATTGTTTGTGTGTGTGTGTGTGTGTGTGTGTGTGTGTGTGTGTGTGTAGGCACTGAGATGATGGACAGTCAGCTGATGGGAGAATTTGAGTGTGACATTAAAGATCTTGAGGCTGACTCCTGGAGCAGCTCAGTGGATAAGAAGTTCCTGAGAACACTGAAGAAAGATGAAATCAAGAGACAAGATGTCATCTATGGTAAAATATGTACTGACTCATTGTGGGAGGAAGACCAGCAGTAGGTGTGAAAGCTCCCATCATGTCCCTGACCAAGAGTCCTGTCTCTCCTCAGAGTTGTACCAGACTGAGTTCCACCATGTGAGGACACTGAAAATCATGTCTGAAGTGTACTACAAAGGCCTACAGAGGGAGGTCCAGCTGGAGACTGACACTCTGGACAAGGTACGAATCATCTGAAGGACACATTAATAAGAGCAATGATCTTCATTAAAGTCTCATGATTGTTTCCTGTAGATCTTCCCCGTCTTGGACGACTTGTTGTATACACACACAGACTTCCTCACCCGGCTCCTGGAGATGAAGAGAGCTTCATCAGCTCCAGGACACAACAACAGCAGCTTCCTCATCTGCCGCATTGGGGATGTCCTGGTCCACCAGGTAGATTAACACAGCAGTTGCCCAGGACCATGGTTGAATTCAGACACACTGCTGGAGTCAGGGAGAATATGTTGTCAGGTGGTCTTTAAAATACACACAAAGGACAGGTTCAGAGAAGTGAGAGTGTGAAAGTGGTAAAAGGTGGAGCTGTGTCACTGACACTAACTGAGAAGGGGAGGGTTCCTCCTCTGGGGAGCATGACTGTGCTCAGTAAACTTCAAGAACATTTTATCATTGTCATTGAGAGGAGACCTCATGGCTGATAGAGGAACTCTATTCACAGGAGATCTTGAACGTGGTTTCCTTCTCTTCAGTTTTCAGACTGCAGTGCTGAACGTATGAAGAAGGTTTATGGGAAGTTCTGCAGTCGTCACAGTGAAGCTGTTAATCTCTACAAGGACCTGCAGGCCAAAGACAAACGCTTCCAGGCTTTCATCAAGGTCAGCTGTGTGATGTCAGGGGACCTGTTACTGCTGTCTTGTTTTAACCTGATATAACCTGTATGTATCTGTGTGTCTGTGCAGAGGACAATGAGCAGCAGCATTGTGCGGAGGCTCAGTATCCCAGAGTGCATTTTGTTGGTGACTCAGAGGATCACCAAATACCCTGTTCTGATCCAGAGAATCCTGCAGCACACGAAAGGTGAGGTCCAGTGGCCAGATGACAAATTCTATGTACGCACAAAACCAGAAATATTCATAAGCATTCTTTTCATCAGAAATATAAAGCTGTGTGTTTGTATGCTGGTAGGAACGTGTTTGGTTATTTAGTATGATTTATTATTAGTGCCACAGATGCTCAGCTCCGAGGCAGTCCTCTACAGCTAGAATAGCTGAGAGGAGTGCCTCGGGGCATCTATTAATATTCCTTCGGGCTTATTAGTATTCTTCCGCCAAATTTTGGCGCGTAACTCGTCCCGCAGATTTGAGAAAACCCCGGTAATATATACATCAAAACGTGCGTCTTGATCAGGAAAGAGGTGCTATGACTTTTGGTGTTAAAATTCCAATTTTTCCCAAAGTTATTCCCAAAATACTGGGAATAAATAATGCATTAGGAATGCATTGGAATTTTCTTTAAAAACCCACAAAATTTCACCTTTTTTCTGAGTCACCCAGCTCTCTCATACCTGCACGTAGAAATGTGATTCAAACTATAAAACAGAGGAAAACTTCTGCTCTCTCAAAAACACAGGAACTGTTTTTACATAACATGTAAAATTTTTAAACTATGAGCGCTCAAAGGAGGAGTGGAAATCACTTTTTCTTCAAAGTTAGAGACAGCGTCAGTTGGCTAGAGTGCGTGAAGCAGTAAAAAATAACCTTTATTTTTATTTTTAACTCGAGCTCACGGCCAAACCGTAAAAAGGAGACAAATAATTCTTTCTGAAAATGTAAACATAGTTGTTGGGATTCATAAAATGTAACTTTGACAGGCAGGGTCTGCACAAAATTTAAACGGGGGTGCCGAGTCCGGCAGCAATACCTGTCTCACTTTCATTGACACCTAATGTAATCGTCTTTTTTTTTTCAAAAGAACATAGTTGTTGGGATTCATAAAATGTAACTTTGACAGGCAGGGTCTGCACAAAATTTAAACGGGGGTGCCGAGTCCGGCAGCAATACCTGTCTCACT